>NC_081558.1:134174303-134476394 GCF_022355385.1 Mustela nigripes | reverse complement strand
CCCCCCGGCAGGCCACATAGGGGGTAGCCCCCCTGCCAGCCAGTCTCGCTCTTCCGCACACTGAGTTCCCAGTTCCTTATCAAAGACCTGGAGAACTGTAGAGATCCTTTTCTCCACTTGGACTCAGTACTCCCTAAATTTCCACTCCTAACTCTTCCTCCTTACACCAGGCCCTTGGGGCCACAGAACTGCCCTGACCTTCTGTCTGAGTCTCCCTCATCTCCCTCAGCAGTCAGACGAGCCTTCCAACACTCCACCTGTGCCCTGAGCCACCTGTCCCTCGGCTGATGGGATGTTCCAGGGGGAAAATGGATTACGAGGGAGCTGGTGCTTTCTGTGGTTTATACTCTTGCTTATACCATTGTAGGCAGTGACAAAGCCTTGACTATTTACTTTCATTTTATTTTAATGGGCTACTCCCACACCTGGCTGCTCAGCTTTCTCAAGCTCAGCTAAACGGTTGTAACTCCCATCCCTAAAGACCCTGCCTGTGAGAGACACTTTGGCCTGTGTCCTACCTTTCTTCTTCTTCTTTTTTTTTTAAGATTTTTAAAAATTTTATTTATTTGACACAGAGATAGAGAGAGAGATCACAAATAGGTAGAGAAGCAGGCAGAGAGAGCGGGGGTGGGGGAGTGGGGGGGAGCAGGCCCCCTGCTGAGCAGAGAGCCTGAAGTAGGGCTTGATCCCAGGACCCCAGGATCATGACCTGAGCCGAAGGCAGAGGCTTTAACCCACTGAGCCACCCAGGTGCCCCCCTACCTTTTTCTGATCAGTCTTCCCACCTACACCCAGTTCTTCTATCCTTTCCTCTCTATAATAAGGCTTTGTATGCATCTTCCTTTTTTTTTTTTTTTTAAGACTTTATTTATTTATTCATGAAAGACAGAGAGAGAAAGGCTGAGGCAGAGGGAGAAGTGGACCCTCCACGGAGCAGGAAGCCCCATGCAGGATTCGATCCCAGGATGCTGGGATCATGACCTGAGCCAAAGGCAGACACTTAACCAATGGAGCCACCCAGGCGCCCTTGCATCTTTCTTTTTAATTCCTGCCTCTCCAGGCCACACCTGTGGCTGACTCAATGTCCAGATACTATCTGCTTGGCTTTCAGACCTGACATTCACGTGAATAACTCTCCGTGGGTGGTGACAGGCATCCCTCCACCTCCCCTTGGAGGAGTCCTGTTGGCAGCGACCTCCCAAGGGTCTGAGGCTCAGACTGCAGCCTCAGACTGCAAGTAGTGAGGTCAGCCACCGAAGCAGGGAATGATGACTAGAGGTATGTCCTACAGGGGCCCCTTCCTGATCTATGGTGTACCCTAGGACTTTGGGGAGAGTGAGGCTCTGTGAGTTTCTGGTCTGAATTGGCAGTATGTGAGACCACTTCCCACTTCGTAGAGGCAGTTGTAAGCGACTTGAGTCTCTGAATGTCCCTGCAGAGGCAATGTCCACTTCCTTGGCAAGACGAAGCTCCTCAGAGTCAGGAACGTGGTTAGTTCACCTCTGCCTCCCCGACACTAGGTGTACACCAATAAGTGGGTGTTTACGACATGAAACAAGCCATGAACATATGTTACTTCTGGAATGTTGTCATATAACAACTTCATTGTGCTTATCACCATTGCTCTAAGTTTATCTAGTGGCATTAGTTCTCCCCTTACCCTTGTATAAAAAGTCAGGCAGGTCCTATGACTTCTCTGTCTGCTTCTTAACTTATAAACCCAGTCTGAATCCAGTATTTACTATGTCTATTCCCAAATTAAAATCCAAAACTCCAACTGTGGCTTAGAGTTGAGCTGTTCCCCTTGGGTATATGGTGCCCAGGGCCAGCTGCAGACAGGAAGACTCAGTTTGGGGATGAGGCTGTTTTCTCTCTTGTTCCTACCCTGCCGATTTCTGCCTCTAGTACTTCACCTGCTGTGGTTTCTGATGCCTCACAGGACTGGGTCACAGAAAAGCTCTGAATTGACTTGTTTTGTCATCTGTGGGCTGCAAGCTTTCTGAGTCTGACAGATTTTTAAAGTAGATGCTCTTTCTCATAGATATTTTGTGGGTTCTTTGGAGAGCTCTGCTCACCCTCCACAGAAAACATGGATTATCCAATTGGCAGCTATGTTGCCCTCGGTGAGTTCCATTTTATTCCACTGGTACCTGACCTAGAATTCCAGCCCCCAGGAATCCAGCTGGAACTCTACCTCTTATCAGCTCTGTTTGCCCTGGTATGGATCTCTGGGGGAGAACCTAAGATAAGCCTAAGCCAGCTCTCTCTTGAGTTATGACCTACATTTGGTGCACAGGAAACATGTGCTCTTAACCTGACAAAGTGCAAGTAATATCTGGTCCCAACCTAACGCCCCTCCTGTGCTCACCATCCAGAGCTGTTGGCCACTGAGGCTGACTTCCCAGGCCAGAGTTGAGCCCGGATCACTGTGACCCAACTGTCTAGACCCCCATCTGGCTCTCCTGCGACTCCTTACATAGGGTTTGAGAGGAGGACATTCCTTGACCATTGGCTAGGATCAGACTCCCAGTGAACCCATAATATTTTTTGCAAAAGTCCTCTTCCCCATATCTCTCTTGTCCTTACTCCCTTCAGCCCTTTATATGTCCTTGATGTGGGTGAAGAGTTCAAGAGTCTGCCATACTTTTCTGCTCAGTCCTTTGGAAGCCTGCCCTCTGGAATGCGGTATCTATGTTACCTCTGGTGCCTCAGCAGTTACACGTTCATCTGAAGGAAATGAAGCATAAATGCTATTAAGCTTCACATAAAAATTAATTTGCCTGCTCAGCGAAGAGAAAAGTGGTTGAAGAGCTGTCATGGCTCAATGCCCCCAGATGACTCACTTGTGTGCCATGGCCGATTTAGGGGTGCAGAAGGGGACCCATGAACATGAGGTCAAGCTTTTTGTAGATGGAAAATCAGAAGAGTTTCCTCCTAGGCGTGTGTTGAGTGGCCATGGCCCAACGAGAATGGCTGGAAGGAAGTAATGAGCCCCACCACCCCGCAGCCTCCCATGGCCGCGGCCACTGAGAACTTGGGGTCTGCTTACGGTGTTTTCCAACAGCCCCTGTGGGAATGGTAGTAATTAATACCTGTATTGAATGGAGCTGAAAAGTCCAAAATAAACTCCCCTCAGGAGGTCAGGGGGTTGAGGGGAGCCATAGGCAGCTGGGGCTGGCTTTAAGATTGGTAATTGATAACAGAATGGATAATTCTGAAGACTGCTGGGCAATGCAAGCCCTTACTGCAGTTGAGGTTCAGAACATGCTACCCCAAGAAATAACACTTTGGCATATTAAATATTTTAAGCTGTAGGAGTTTGAGAAAGTGGCAGAAGCAGGAAGGACACTCCGACACCCCACGCCCCCAACACCTTCCACCTTCCCTCTTCTCTGAAACACGCCATAAAACCCTCACATGAGAGGTGGGAGAAAAGGAGCATCCTTATCTCCAAAGACAAAGGGACACTGAGAAAAATCCTGACAAACATGCCTTGCTAAGTTTCCTCAAGTTCGTTACAATAACTGTATACTCCTAACCTATTATATTTCTATATGACTGTTTGCTCTTCATCAAACCTAGCATAAAAATACTCTGATCTAACTATTTCTTTGAATCTTCATTTACTTATGAAGACTCTTGTATCCCATAAAACTTATATTAAATAAATGTGTATGCTTTTCTCCTGTTCATCTGCTTGTGTCCATTTAATTTTCAGACCCAGCCAGGGACCCCCAGAGGGTTGGGGAAAACTTTTTCCTCCTTTACACTGCTTAGGATTTCTTTCTCTCTAGAACTACATGTAGTGTAGGATCCTGAAAAATAAAACCTCTAGGAAGATCAATTGCCTGGCTTTTCCTAGGATCCTTGCCCACCCTCTAGGCTCAGGAAGAGTGTGAGGCCATGAAGAAGGAAACCAGGAGGCTCTCTTTATACCTGAAGCCCAGGACCTAAGGAGCCTCTTCCTGCCTCCTTCCCATCAGAGACACCATTCCCAAACTCCCCATGCAATAACCATCTCCCTTGGTCCTTTGCCAAGAAGACTCCAAAGGGTTGACCAAAAAAGCCTTACTAGAGGGTGCCTCGGTGGGTTAAAGCCTCTGCCTTCAGCTCAGGTCATGATCCCGGGGTCCTGGGATAGAGCCCTGCATCAGGCGCTCTGCTCAGCGGGGAGCCTGCTTCCTCCTCTCTCTCTCTGCCTGCCTCTCTGCCTACTTGTGATGTCTGTCTATCAAATAAATAAACAAAATCTTAAAAAAAAAAAAAAAGCCTCACTAGCTTTCACAATATCATCATTTTCCCAAAATTTCTACCCACCCACCAAACCCTCTTTTCCTCCAGAAATTTTCTGGGGAGGAGAGAGGAAGGAAGGGTACAACTGCCAGTCCTCTGAGCCCAAAGGGGTTATTCTTTTTCTTCCCATCTTAACATATAGCCTGGTTCCCAAGCTCTTATTTGTGAAGGTGGAGATAAAGGGTAACAAAGACTTCAGAGAAACAAAACTCAGACAGCCAGGAACTAATGGAAGTGAAGGTTTGGGCTGGGAAAACTCTGAAGACGTGGAAGTTCAAGGCAGGAATGGGCCATGGGCATAGGCTTCAGGAGGTTGCGGAGAAGTACTTCGGAATGGGACCAGAACTTGTTATTCAACCCTCAGGTTAAAAGATCTGGCTTCCCACACAGATGAGAGCCAGGACAATGGGTGAAACATTTCAGACTGATGTATTATACTGCCTGGTTGAATTCTATGACTCTACCGAGTTGCTGAATATGACACCCAGAGATTCTGCACCCCGAGTATGTTGATTTGGATGACTCAGCCAGAAGCAAAGCAAAGAATAGGACTGTGAGATCACATGAGATCCCAGCAAGCAGTGTGGAGTAGAAACTCTTTGATTTGTTTGGTTGAAAGGGGAACCAGGAGGACTTTACATGGGAAACAGCCTTTGATAATTGTGTGTCCATCTCAGGCCTTTTTGTGACAGATGTTTGAAAAAAAAAAAAAAGAAAAAGATATAGGGATACCTGGGTGGCTCAGTCCGTTGGGCGTCTACTTTCAGCTAGGGTCATGATCCCAGGGGTCCCTGGATCGAGTCCGGCGTTGGACTCCCTATTCAGCCAGGAAGCCTGCTTCTCCGCCTGCTTGTGCTTGATCCTAGCTCTCTGACAAATACATAAACAAAATCTTAAAAAAAGAAAAAAAAAAGACATGCATTTAGCTTTCATGGGAGAATGGAGAAACTATATCGACTTTTTTCTGTTACTAAGACATACATTTTATGAGGTGCCTGGGTGGTTCAGTGGGTTAAGCCTCTGCCTTCTGCTCTGGTCATGATCCCAGGGTCCTGGCATCGAGCCCTGCATTGGGCTCTCTGCTCAGCAGGGAGCCTGCTTCCCCCTGCCTCTGCTTGCCTCTCTACCTACTGTGATCTCTCTGTTAAATAAATAAATAAAATCTTAAAAAAAAAAAAAGACATACATATTATACAAAAAGAGAAGATTAAATGACATGGAGTGGCAAGTGATAAATGAAATTCCTACAGGTTTGATTTCAGATTCAAATTCAAGTTTACCCATGTTTAAACTAAGATAATATACTCCCAATGAAAATCTTAACTTTTCAGCTTCGTTGTTATTTATGATCTGCTTTTTACTTTTTTTTTTTTTTTTTGCTAAAATTTCCACATGTTTGAAATCTAACAATCATCCCTTGGACTGTTTATTATTCTTAGCGTGTTCTTCATAAATGTAAGACACTTGTTAGGAAGGAAAAAGGAAGCTCTGAAATTAGACTTTCTGTTCAGAGGGTTTCTAATTCACAATAAGATAATTGTAAGGGCCTAACAACTAATTTATTTCATAATGTACATTTTTTTTAAAGATTTATTTATTTATTTACTTTGACACAGACACTCACTGAGAGAGGGAACACAAGCAGGGGGAGTGGGAGAAGAGGAAGCAGGCTCCCTGCTGAGCAGGGAGCCCAATGAGGGGTCTGATCCCAGGACTTGGGAATCATGACCCAAGCCGAAGGCAGACATTTTAACGACTGAGCTATTTAGGCGCCCCCATAATGTAAATATTTTTAAATGTAACTCTGTGTCTGTGTGGGTGGGTGGGTGCCCTCATCTGTCACAGAAGACTTGGCACTCCTTGGGGTTTCAATGGCAGATTTTGAGCACGTTGAGCTGTGTGTTAGATAGTCTCATCAGGCCAGCTCTGGTAGGAAATTGAGCTCCTTTCATTCCAATGAAAAATGAATCCAATGCCTTTTAATGGGATCTATATTCAATTAGTCAACAAATAGAAGAAAGAGACTACCAGTGAACACATTCCAGACAACAGAATTAAGCTAATTTATTTCAACCTGATACTATTGTTTCCCTCCTAGAACGCAGGATAAAGTAAAGAAAATTCTCAAGTTTCCTTTAATCTTCACAGTTCTTTCCAATTTTGTCGGTGCCTGAAAACATAGATGCCCCTTGTATGATTGTGTTACCAAATGTGATTCTTCTTTCTTTATTTGGAAGAGACCTTAATGTAAGTAACCCATTATTTATCATTAGCCTTCAGCCACAACAGTATGCCTTTCTGCATCTGCACAGAGCTCTCTCATCAAAAGGCCAAATTATTGTTCAAGGTGACCATGACTGAAATAGGTATTTTTTCATCTAATAATGGAGGCTTTGCAGTTTAAATGAATGTGTGCAAAACATTCAAGGTCAAATAAATAATAAAATGTAGCTGAAGGACCATAAAAGCCCCCATTTAAAAACAAAACAACCTTATCCTACCCCTGTGTAAGTAAGCCCTCTGGCAAAAAATAAAAACGGGGACTTCTGCCCATGGTCCCTCTCTGCAGGTGACCTTTTCTTGAAGTTCTAGAAGTTGGAGCTTTAGCATGGACGCAGGGAGGTCAGCTTTTGAAAATCACATCAAATAATGGCAAGTGAAGACACTGCCCACCAAAATATGGTTGTGACTAAATACATCTGAAAATGCGGGTTTGTTCAAATGCTTGTCCTTTCCAGGTTTACCCCATCAAGTGTCATGATCTCGCTCTTTTTGTTTTACTGAAACAAAAATGGCAACATCAGTAGAGGTGCTTAGGCCTCCGGAGAGCAATGGCAAAGCTTGATTTTTCTCCAAGCCTTCCTCCCAGGGGAGTGCATCAACCAACAAGCGTTTGTTGTTGGTTTGAGGGGTTAGTTGTGGGTTTGTCGTTCACTCAGCCACACGTGGCCATTTTCCCTGGCTATTTACAGGGGTCCCAGGGCTTGTCCTAGGCCCTGGTGGGTCAGATACTCAGCCTTGGGAGGGTCCCAGATTTGTCCGAAGGCAGACCCATGGCCACAGGAGGCTGATGTACAAAGTCATGAGTTCATTTGCTAATTTCCACTGAGCAATAGACCTGTCAGGTGGGCCAGAGGTACAGGCCATCTTGAGTAGTCCCTTCCTCTCCAGAGGCCAGGAAGGCTAGGTTTGCTGGTAGTTCTCTGGCAGCATGGCCTCAGAGTAGGGCAGGAGGTCCATGAGTCAAGGGCTTGGTCCCAGCAAATATGGACGGCCCATTAGACCACTTCAACATAGTCATACCTGTACCACAGTCTGGCTGGGCGCTCCTTTTCCAGAATAGTGTTCGAATAGGTACCAATAACATTTGTTTCAGGGATTATCCTTTCTCTAATTTCGTAACTTACCTACTGCCTCTTACTGATGCTTCTTTCTTTAGATAATTTAGTGCACTTGATCAAGTTTTCAGCAGTAGGGCTACCTGGGAGCCATTCTGTATCTTTAAGGTGACTTGTACACCTCTGCTCTGAGCCCCTTTGGGCTCAGAGGATAATTTATTTTCCTCTCTGTGGGGAGGGACACTCAGGTCATTTAAAACCTATATGTAACACCAAAGGAAAGCAGAAAAATCTCCCGGGAGGTTATGTATTATCAAGGAAGTGTGTTATCCTAGGGAGGGAGTGTTCAAGGTTAGGTAGTCATTGACCTGGTGGAGAGGACAAGGAAGTCATGCCAGATGATGTGGGCAGTAGTGGGGGCCAGGGGATGGACAGGAGCCCAGGCTATGTGGAGATACTATTTGAGCAAAGATAAGGAGGTAGGCGGGTCCACCTTGTCTGATAGTCTGTGGGGGTGGGGGGCTTATCTTTTTCTCAAGTGTATCTCTAGCTCTTAGTAGCATCTGACACAGAGTAGTTCCTCAGCGAATGCAGTGGCAGGGCAGAGAGCAAAGAAACCAATTTCTTTGGAGTGAAAAGATTCCTCCTGAAGCGGATTTCGTGTTGGGGAGTCCCAAATCAATGGAAAGAACACTGGAGCTAGAATCAGAAGATCTGAGATGTGTGATCCAATATGGGACTTGGAACAAGGCAGTTAACCTCTTGGGGCTCAGTCTCCTCTGTACAAGAAGGATGGTAATACTGTATCCACTTCCCAGGATTGCAACGGAGAGTGGGAAAGTACAGTGGCGAGCTGGGAAAGCTACTTTAGAAAGCACAGTGCTCCCAGAACGTGGTGGCAGTGATAAGAAAGAACCAGCTCCTTTGGCTGTGCGGAGGAGGGGGAACCACTCTGGAAGAGGGTTGCGGGCCAACCTCTGTTGAATTCCCCATCCATTATGCAAGATCACGGACAGCCTGCTGATGAGGCATGGGGCTGGAGAGGGAAGTGGGGTTTCTCACCCAAGGTCGGCAGATTTGCCAAAATTAAGAGAGCAAGCAGAACTGAGAGCCAAATGAAAAGCTGGGTCCAATTGGGGGGGGGGGGAGATTCCAAACAAGACAACAAGGGAGAGGCATCAAAGGCAGAAGCATGAAGCTAGGAATCTGAGAACCGTAAAGAGGAGATAAAAGCTGGCCCTAAGTATAAGCACAGGCCCAGAAAAGAGGGACTGCCTCTGGTTTCCTATTTTTAAAAAATTTTTACAGCTTTATTGAGATACAATTCTTATACCACATAATTCAACCATTCAAAAGGTACAATTCCATGGCTTTTAATGTATTTGCACGGTTAGGCACCCAGCACCACAATCGATTTTGGAACACTTCATTAGCCCGAGAAGAGAACCCACACCCTTGGCCGTAACTCTCCAGTCTCCTCACCCTGCCACCATCCCTGGGCAGCCTACTTTCTGTCTCTATAGATTCGCCTCTTCTGATATTTTATATGAAGGGCATCATACACGATGTGGTCCTTTGTTACTGTCCTCTTTCACTTAGCATGTCTTCAAAGATTTCAACCAATCTTGTAGCCGATAGAAGTACTTCATTTCTTTTTACTGCCAAATAATATTCCATTTTATGGATGTGCCACATTTTCACAATCCAGGCATCAGTGATGGGCAGAATTCTTTACCTAGACTAATTATCACTAAGGGGGAGGGCATCATGAAGACTGTTAGGCTTTGCAAATGCCAGTATTTTCAACCCTGTTAGGATACGCCTGAAAAGCTTATGCTGAAGAAAAAGACTGACCTCGTTACTGACTGGATTCATATCCAAGTATGAAAAAAACAGTCCATGCCATTCACGTAAAAATATCAATGTCTCCGCATCCTCGGAGGGGCAGCCTTCCATAGTGCAAATGATCGTTTGGGAAGTGCTGGGAGAACTTGGGTGTGTAATGCTGTTCTCATTGAGAGCCATGAGAAAATTAAATGTCCCATTAAATCCACTTAGAAGAAAACTGTGAACTACTAGAAAGTCCTTGCAATAAGACACTCTTTCCCTCCCTTACATGCCATTAGCAGAGCGAGTGACTCGAGCTGTTTTCTCGGGTGTGAGAGTCACTTTGAGCCCCTGCCTTGTGGCCAGAGGACCTGATGACCAGCTGCTGAAGCCAGGGCTGCCCTGGGACAGAAGGTCTGGGGCTTCCACTGCACAAAAGTCCCAGTCTCATCTTGGCATCACACCTCCAACCTTTCCCTCATTAGCCACATGAGCTTCCGGCCCTCCAGGCTTTAGCTGCAGTTTATTATGCTAGGCGAGCCTGGAATTAAACATGACAAGGTTGGATCCCCTTTTGCCAGGAACCTCCCTCAGTGAGATGAAGGAGATCATGCATGGATTGAGCTTGCTTTCGAGGAAGACCACAGGCAGCAGCTCTGGCTCTGCCTTCCCCACATGTGACAGGAAGCTGGAAGGAAACAAGCAAACGGATGATCTTCTCCTCCAGCTGATAATGCTCACCTTTGATTAAAAATGATAATCATACTTGTTTATTTCTGGCCATCCGCTGGAGATCCCTTCTAGCCCCAGAAGATTTTTCTCTACCAAGAGATGAAGAAAACAGGACCTCTAGACAGATTTTCTTTCTTTCTTTCTTTTTTCTAAATATTTTATTTATTTATTTATTTGACAGAGATAACAAGCAGGCAGAGAGGCAGGCAGAGAGAGAGAGCGAGGAGGAAGCAAGCTCCCCACTGGAAAGAGAGTCCGAGGCGGGGCTCAATCCCAGGACTCCGGGACCATGACTTGAGCGAAAGGCAGGGGCTTTAACCCACTGAGCCACTCAGGTGCCCCAAACAGATTTTCTTGTCTGAACTGTGTGCTTGTCGTTTATGGTCTTCTGGGTTTAGTAGCACATTCCATGAACATTTGAAGGAAATGAAAGCAAAGCAAAAAGTATGATGAAGAAAAGAACAGTAACTCATATTTAATCCACTCAGATTTAATCACTGCATCTGCTCTCTTTTCTCATTGTGGAAGTCTCTATATATTTGGACTTACTGGATTTGTGCCACATGGTTTCTCTCTTCTCTGTGTCATTTTTGTCTCTGTTCAACTGTGAGGAAATGTCTCCTTGGTCTTCTTGCCTTAATTTAGTACCAGCTGTGTCCACTGGCCTCCATGCCTTTCCAGATGTGGCTGCTGTGTCTTAAATTCTCTTCCTGTACCCCTCGTTCCCTTTTGCTGTGTCCACCTGCTCCTGCATCTTGGGTGTGGAATATGCCCTTAAACTCCCTGAGGACACAAATTAGAAATGCTTTAAGGTTTCCTACTACTGGACTTGACATAATACTTCCGGAAGGGAACATTTTTACTTTGACTTGTCAGGGTGGCCCCCTTGTCATTAAAAAAAAAAACAAAAACAAAAAAACTTTTACTGGGTCTGGTGGTTTTTCTCCATAGAGAGCAGCTGTCTCTATGTGTCCAGTATTGGGAGAGGAGATAGATTCTAGCAGCAACCATGTGGGTCCCTTGTTAAAATCCCACAGACGGAGGAAGGAAACCGACTGCAGATTTTCTGTAGTTCTGCTTTTTCAGATTAGAGGTCTGCTTGCACATGGGAAGTAGGCGGGGCCTGACAGCTGCAGCCCGATTTGCCGCGATGTTCCCCAGGCGCACAAGTTCCTACTCTGGGTTTGCTGTGCAGCCAAAGATTGGGGTTGGGGTGCATCTTAGCCTTCCTCAGCCACCACCGCCTTCATCAGAACCAGCTCCATACTTGGAGATGCCGTCTGCTCCCGCTGGGAGCCAGGTGTGAGTGCCAGGGTCGGCCTCTGGCCTCTCTCTGTGGGACTCTGGCCCTGGTGGGGTTGAGATTCACACTTTACCCAGGTCCCCTTGTCTTGTCTCCCACTTCCTCTGGACGGGGCACCCCCCCTTCCTCAGCTCCTCCTCTTTCATGATAGGGGTTTTTAGAGAGGACCTGCTTCGGTTCCCTTCCACTCCCTGTGGCACCTATGACATCACTATTTGCCTGCCCAGCATCTGGCCCTTTGCCTACAGAGCCCTGATTTTGTTCATCTAGACACTATGTGCAACCCAGTGTGGGCCACGAGTGACTTGCCTGAGCCAGAGGTTCTCCAGGAAGGTGGTTAACCACACCAGAGGGGACTTTGGAAATGTGTCTGGTGGGGGAAAGAAGGTGGAAGGGGCTGTAAATGTCACAGTGACTGAGGGACCCCACTGTCTGGTGTGACACAAAGATGGCACATCCTTCTAATGCCCCCTGGAAATTCATGCAGGTGGGAAAACTATAGTTTGTGCCTCCCGATCAAACTCCATTCCATTTAACAAGGAAAGACAAATACATGTTTCATAGCTTTCATCAACACTGAAATTTTCCAGAAGTACAGCAATTGCATAAATTGAGGAAAGATTGTGCTAGCTGTGTTAT
The DNA here is from genome assembly GCF_022355385.1 of Mustela nigripes. Taxonomy (NCBI): domain Eukaryota; kingdom Metazoa; phylum Chordata; class Mammalia; order Carnivora; family Mustelidae; genus Mustela; species Mustela nigripes. The sequence goes on along the minus strand of NC_081558.1, from coordinate 134,464,262 downwards.
GTTCGTGATGTTTTGAAATTTACCAGGAGCTAGTCCCTATTACAGACAATGACATCACTGCTGGGCATCACTGCTTCTCTGTGAGTTGACAGGGCAACACCCCAACTTTGCAGCTGTCACATGGAATTATGTGACCAAGGGGGCTTGAGTTCCTGCTAACAGAATCGAATATTATTAAATAAAGGGAGATGCATGACACACAGAAATCTGAGTTAAATGCATTCTTACAAGTTTTCAAAATAATTCCATGTTACTTTTTTTTTTTTTTTTGGTTTAGCACAATGATAACACATCTATGGTGTGAGAATAATGACATTTTTTCATTTGGGGTCTGCCTGTTGTGTTTCAGCTTTATGTTGATCCTCTTGCCAGGATAGTACCAAAAGCCTTCTCCAGAACCTCTTTGATTATGATTTTTTTTTCTAGAACATCTTCTAGTTTCATTGCTTATTGAAGCACAAGGGCTCCAAGGGTTTGTTTTGCTTTGTTTTGTGTTGTTTTGGGGCCCTCAAGGCTAAGTGTTTATGCATTAAGTCTTCAAGACAGGAGACGGGTTTTCTGTGGTACTTCCCCAGTTCCCTGTCCCATGTCATAACAATCATTTTTGACACTGCTCTTAGCAATAAGGCTTGGCTCACTTGAGAGAACATCATAGTTTTCATGGTCTCCACTTCCATAGCCTGTAATTTGCCTGGACAATTAAGGTTTTTCTCCCTTTCTATTATTCTATGTAAGCAAGTCTGGTTTTTTCCTACTTATACTTACTCTGGTTTTTATTCTAATGCACACTTGAACCTCTGCTCTTTCATATTCCTGTACTTCTTGTAAGGAATATTTTCTGATCTTTTTTTCTTTTTTCTTCTCAACTATTCCTTAAAAATAGGTGCAAACGCATGACTGTGACATTATGCCTTCTAACGGAGTCCTACAGAGGCAATTATACATTGAAATGCACACATTTTCTTAAAATAAATTATTTTCCTATTATCTAAATTACTTTCCTCTTAATTCTCATTTTTATGTTACAGTTAGGGCAGTTTTCTAAAATCATGGCTCTAGACCAGTTATATGATCTCTTCATTGCCTCTCTGGATAAAGGAATATTACAAAACATTTGTTTACTGAAAGGAGGGAGTAAAAGGGGACATTTTTGTGATAGGGTTGAGTCTAGGGCAAGGGCAAAAGTCCTCTTCCCCACTGTCCCAGTCTCGCTGGAGCCGTGTCGGCGGGGTGGGGCGGATGTGACCCAGTTCTAGTGGGTCCAAGCAGATGTCCGCTGCATAGCAGGGTCGGAAAAGCCTTGTTTTCTCTTGATAAAGGGAGACACAGAGGCTTGCCTGCCTCTTCTCCCTTTTTGTTACGTAGAATGCTGACACGTGGCTGGAACTGTAGCTTGGGATGGCGGATTGGAGCAGAAAGCCAACCTACTAAGGATGGCAGATTGGAAAGAGGAAGCATCCGAGTGCCCACATGCCCATCTTTGACTTACTGAAACTTCTGCTTCTGGATATCTAGTGACGTGGGGAAAACTATTATTTAAGACATTATAAATTAGGTTTCCTGCGACCTGCTTCACTAACTAGTAACTGTTTTCTGCCTGCCCCAAAGCCTAAGCTTGCTGTTCTCACATGTAGCTGCTGCCCCAATGATTCTGCAGCATCCTAAATCCGTAGTGATTTGGGAATCACTATTTAGAAAATTCTGTGAATGACTGTTCCAGTAGGCACCCCAAAATTTAGGGAAACTGCCCATATTTTCTCCAGGATGTGCCATTTTGAATGCTTATTCAATCTTTGGAACAAACCATAGGAGAAAACTTGATCCCTAGATGACGGCTCTTTGATGCCTTCTTAGGGAGGTGGCTGGGTGGTACTTGCATGGCCTGGAACCGAGATTCCTGGACCCCAGTGTTCTGTGAAACAGCATGTTGGCAGAGTTCTGTTGTTAGCTAACGCCAATGGCATAGATGAAATGAAAGTAAATCTGTTAACTCTGCTACTGTAACCACTTTGAGCTAATTATTTAAGTGCATGGTTTTGCCTAGTCAATATTAGTCAATTACATTACATTGACTATCCATAACTTTTGTTCAAGGAGCACTTCATATACGGACACCTCTAATCAGTCAATATTAGTCAATTACATTACATTGACTATCCATAACTTTTGTTCAAGGAGCACTTCATATACGGACACCTCTAATCAGACCACAGAGCACTTAAATACTTAATCTGGTTAAACGGAAGTGAAAACTGTAATGCGTGACATTCTCCCTAGTAGGAGAAATCTTCAGCCATTATGTCTGCGCAAGACCAGGCTTTAGAAACAATGAGAAACTACCAGCAATCACTTGGAGTATTTTGAGGAGTATAGAAAAGGCGCCCAAACTACATTTATTCTCCAAAACAAAAAATAAATAAAAATTAAAAACCTTGGGACGCCTGGGTGGCTCAGTTGGTTGAGCAGCTGCCTTCGGCTCGGGTCATGATCCCAGCATCCTGGGATCGAGTCCCACATGGGGCTCCTTGCTTGGCAGGGAGCCTGCTTCTCCTTCTCCCTCTGCCTCTGCCTGCCACTCTGTCTGCCTGTGCTTGCTCTCGCTTCTCTCTCTATGACAAATAAATAAATAAAATCTTTAAAAAAAAAAAATTAAAAACCTTGAAATTATTCTTGTACCAAAATATAAAACGTTGGAAATTATAGTACACTTGATTTGTTCTCTAACCAACCAGCAGACAATGTAACAGAGACTTTAAGAGACAATTTGCCATAGGGCATAGAAGTTATTTTGTCCAGAAATGGGTCACGTGACATAACTTTATGGAAAAGTTTTAGTTGGCGCTCATCAACTGCTCTTTCATTCTGTGCCTAGTTCGCTCCAGGCCATGTGCTGGGTGTCAGCAACATGGATAGCAGGAGAGACACCGTCCCTGAATTGGAGGTCCAGAGGCTGGGGCAGGTGAGCAAAAGAGAAGATGTAAAGGTTGACTAGGTTAAAAAAAAAAATGTTGACCAGGTCAAGATGAGCTTTGTTGCAGACATATCAGGGGTTTGGACTTTGTTCCAAAAGCATAGTGAAATCAGTAGATGTTTTACACAACATTCTCCGCATCACTTTTGCATTGTAAAACTATCTCTCTGGCTGCCGAGTAGAGACCAGATGGAGAGCAAGCAAGACTGGAAGCCAGGAATGCCAATAACAGGTGCACAGGTGGGGCAGCAAACAATGAGAAGGCCTGGGGAGATATTTAAGCGAATTTGAAAGGACTTGGTGAATTACTAGACACTGGGTTGGGATGATTAGGATTCAGTGGGTCTGAGTTGGTGCCCAGGAAATGAAATATCTTTAAGGAACACAAGCCAAGAGTTTTAGAACAGAGCCTTTCCCTGAAGAACTGAAGACCTAAAAGCCAGTGAATGATGGTGACTTGGTCACTCAGCCTGGCTCCTCTCTTGGCAAGCACTTCATGCTTATTTCTACATGGGTGATCTGTCTTTCTTTCCCCTTCCAGCAAACCTCCAGGCAAAGCAGAGGTGATAGATCCCTCACGCAGGGCACAAGATGGAGCAGTCTTTGAAGGAAAATTTCCACAACCTCTGTGCTAGTGCTAGTAGAAGAAGAGGTCAGCGACATCTGTTGAAGGTCTGCCCTTATGTCCGACTCTGGTTAGATGCTCTATTTTATCTCATTTAATACAGTAGCATCATTACCCCCATCCTGAGGACAAAAAAAAGCTGAGATTCCGAGAGTGTGAGTGAGCTGTCTAAAATCACGTGGTTAGGAGTTCATGGGGTGTCAGTTCAGGTCTGTCTAGTTCCAAAGGACATGGATGGCTTCATGCCATCGCCTGGTGCTTCTGCTGAGCCACAGCCATGGTGGAGTGTGAATAATGGGGTTACTCCCATTTTCACCACGTAAAACTACAAGATGGCGTATGGCTGAGCCCAGTTCAACCAAAGTCCCATCATAAGTCCACAACTCGTGATTCCTCCCTGGTTATGGGGCCCATCAATTATCACATCTCCTGAAATTTAATACTTTAGTCAATCCTTGCCTAGCATTGTAGATCTGACCTTCCACCCACTTAAAGAAAGTGTGGAGATCTTTTCCACTGTCAGATACAAATGAGATCCAGCTGCCTCTGACTTCAACCCCAGGCCAGATGTTTTAAATGTTAAGTTTCCTGACCAATGTATCTTTTCGTTAACCAAAAATTTTTAACCGCAGGCTGCAACCCATTAGTGATTCTGAAATCAATTTAGTGGATCACAGCAACCTTTTAAAATATTGGAACAGAATAGACTAGACTAGAACAGAACAGAAAATATCAGAATGTACCTCACTGAGGAAAGGGTGTTATCCTGTGAAACTTACATGTCCAGCTGTGTTTGTATGTGATGATAAAAAGTGTATTTCTTACTCTGAGTTGTGGTTTAGGAAAAAAAATAGAAAAGAAAACCGCTGCTTTGGAGGACTCTCATCCTTTCTTTATGGTTCCTGAAAGAGCAGCTCTCTCTGCCCATGGGAGAAAGTTAACTCACAAACAAAGGAATGGGAAGGAAAAGACAAGTGGAAGGCGGAGTCTTACTGCTGGCAGGAAAATAACAGCTCGCAATAAATGGAGATGTTCTTGTCAACAAGTCATCCAAGGCCAGTGTCCTCAGACACTCTACAGTAAATTATTTTGTTGTATCAACTTCACTGTTTCCCACATCTCAAGATCGCTTTGGGATACTGCTTTGTGGATACTCAACAGTTTGGCTTTCTGGATGCTGCAGCATGAAACAAAGAAGGGCATGTGTTTCTTTTTTTTAACTTTTCATTAATGAAAACGTTTTAAAGATTTACCAAGATAGCCAGGATAGTATAATGAAACCCCACATACCATCACCCGGCTTCGGTAATGACCGGGTTCTGGCCAATCTGGTTTCATCTAGACCTTACCCACTTTCCAGATGTCCTATCATTTTATCCATAAATATTTCAGTGTGTATTCAAAGAGGTGATTTTTGAACACTAGGTCTACTAGGGTCCTCACACACGCAGTTGAAGAGAACTACATTCCTTGAGATGTGAGGCTTTGGCCAAAACACAAGAAAAGGCAGTCAGGCCCTGTAAAAAGTAGGTCAGATGGCTTATGTTCCCTCTGACCAAAGACCCCAGAAAGGAAAACTGCTCACATATCCCCAAAAAATCTCCAAGAAAAAAAGGAGGAGGGGACAGAATGGCTTTATGAAAAGTAGGACATAAATTAAGAGCTTGTGATCACCACAGATGACTTCCAGAGACTTGTCCGATGCTATCATTTTGCAGATAAAATAACTGAGGCCAGAGAAAGTGACTTGGACCTAAGGGCCGAAGGACATCCCTCTTGGTCTTTAGTCCACAGAACTGAAACAGTACATGAACACGTTTCTCAATCAAAGTTATAGTCGGGAAAGTTATTATGGGGCCTGCTAGTCAAGAAGGAGGACCAGCTGCAACCATGGGATATCTACTGAATTGATATCTAGATCTTCGTCTTTCTTGAGTCAAATCCCTGGACCATTAACAATTCCATCTTTTTAAAAACCTCAGCATTCCACAACCTTCCTCCACTTACCGGCTTCTGCAAACAACCAATTCCTTCCTTTTCCATGACTCTGCCTTGACTCAAGGTCTAGTCCAAACTCCTCAGCCAGGCCTTTTATGGCCTCCTGTCCCATAACCTCCATCCCACTCATCTCCACAGAGCCTCTCTGGTTGCCCCTGTGATCCCTGAACGCCCCAGGCTGGTTCCCCTTTCAGGCCCCGCAAGGGGGTTCTCTCTTGTATAGAACTTTCCTTCCTCCTCTTGCTCCACAATTCATCCATCCTTCTTGGCCTTCTTCAACTCTCTAAGCTTTGGGAGGCCTGGTATTTCCAGATACACATGCCTCTCTCTCTTCCTTTATCTGAATGCCTGCAGTATTTCAAATTTGTTTCATTCACACTGGTGCTTTTTTAATACTGCCTTTTAACTATCTTACCTTGGTTCACCTAATGATCTCATCTCATTCTCTACTTTCCTCAAGGTTAGTAACAGTATTCTGGGGCCCCTGGGTGGCTCAGTCAGTTAAGCGTCTGCCTTCCAGTCAGGTCATGATCCCGGGGTTATGGATTCAAGCCCCGCATGGCATCAGGCTCCCTGCTCAGCTGGGAGTTTGCTTCTCCCTCTCCTTCTGCCCCTCCCCCCACTCATGCTCTCTCTCGCTCCCTAAAAAATGAAAAATAAAATTTGAAAAAAATAACTGAATATTCTCCTTTTATGGACTATCTCCCATAGGGGCAATTTGGGGCACCTGGGGATATTAGTTGATTAGAAGGCTGACTCTTGATTCTGGCTCAGGTCATGATCTCAGGGTCCGGTCCTGGGATCCAGTCCCACATGGGGCTCTGTGCTCAGTGGGGAATCAGCTTGGGGATTTTTTCTCTTCCTCTCTCTTGGCCCCTCCCTCAGCTCATGTTCTCTCTCTCTCTCTCTTAAATAAATCTTTTTTAAAATGCTTAACTATTAAACAACATATAAAAATAAATAAATAGGGCAGCTTGTCAGTCAGGGCAGCAGGGTACTATAGAATGAACTTTGGAATCAGAATTCCCTGGGTTAGAACCCCAGTCCCGCTGCTCCGTAGCCATGGGACCGTGGCCAAGTTCCTTGGCTGTCCTGAACCTCATTCTCTTCTTGTAACATTCTCTTCTTTGTAACATATACAAAGATACAAAATTGACTACCTACTTACCCAGATGATATTTAGAATTTCCAGGCATACCTTAGCAGAAGTTACTGAGGGCACAGAAGCACAGACTTAATTCTATCATTACTGTCTCAAGAGCAGCTCCAGGGTGAAACTATGCTGTAAGCCAAGCCCATGGCAGCTGAAGTCAAACCCTGCTAATACTGGAAGGGTATGACAGATAGGACCCCCCGTGACTGTTACAGTTGGGAAATGCGGAGTGCCTTCAGGAGACCTATTAGGATAATAATTAACAGGGGCTACAACCACAAAACCAACCTGAGCTCTCAGCGGTTTGACCTATTAAATGTTCATTGCTGTTGCTGCTGTTGCTGCTGCTGCTGCTCCAGTCAAGTTGGAGGGGAGTCAGAGGCTGTCCTCCATCTTATAGCTGTGAACTTGAAGATGTGACACCAGACCACTGCAGCCGCAGAGAGGAATTCAGATGGGAAGTGGCCCATTTCCTCTCCTGTGAACCACAAGGAAGGAGGCATCTGCACATCAGGCTGGCATCCCCTACCCCGGCATATGGTGCAAGCTCTCAGTCAGCCCACGGCTCAGGTCCCAGTTCCCCCTGGAGTGGGATGGTATTGTTTGTATCAGCCATCATGTGAAATGAAATTCAGATTTTGCTGCTGGGCCCAAACGATCATCCTTGGGGAGAATTCTGCCCACTGCCACTGCAGGCTAGGCACCCTTGGGGTGGAGGTTACCTAGGAAGGTGAGCAGAGAGGTGGCCCTACAGAACACAGTGGCTGTCCAAGGACCCAGCCTCCCTCTGCTTGTTCTCTGGGCTTCTATAAATGTCCTCGGAGCTGCCTGTTTGCCCAGCACTCCCCCACACCCCTGCCCTTCTCCCTTCTTTCTGTTTGTTCAGACTTTGCCCCACCACCTGTTAGAGGCAAAATAGTAGAGGCAGAAGTGGATGGCTGGCCAGTCCAGGGGCTATCTGGACGCAGAGTCCTCAACTTTCTCATGAGACCCGTAACTCTCGGATGGTGGAGATCATTTTAATTTTTGTGCACACAGTAGTTGCCCAATACACGTTTACAAGTAGGACAATAGGTACCCCTATAGTGGGATTAGGAGACTGAGCACTGAAATCAGCCACACCTTCATTCAAATTCTGGCACTGCCATTTCCCGGGTCTCAGATCTTTGCAACATTATTTAATACCTCTGAGTTCTAGTTCATGGTACTTGGATAGGTCCATGTCTACAACACTTGTTGTTAAATATGTTTACATTAAATATCACCCCTAGTTATTGAAGATAAAATCACACTGTATGTATAGGCGCCCAGTATGGATGAAGTCCTCTAAACCTGACAGTGACTATTACTAGTTTCTCAAGGGCAGAACACATACCTGATTTATCTTTGATTCCTAGTATTGTCTTGTACTTATTAGGGGTTTTATAAATCTTAAGTAGTTGAATTCGTTCTCCCAAAATTTATTTATCAGGTGCTTCTTCCATGCCAAGAGAACTGGGAATACAAAGTGACAGGCCCAGTCCCTGCATTTGTTGAGTTACGATCTAACAGGCAGAGAATGATAGTAAATAAAAGACCCAGTAACATTCTATGTAATGGTAAATGTGCCAAAGAAAAACACAGTGGATCAGAGCTAGTGAGACAGGAGAGCACTGTTTTAGACCCTGTGCTCCCCGAAGCCTCCGTAAGGAGGTACCAGAGAGCAGATACCAGGAGAACAAAGGAGCCATGGAGAAATACTGTGTCACTGACAAAAATGCTATGATCACATTCACTTCAAGATCATCACGGTGGTAGGTTTTGAGGCTATATTAGAGTGACATTAACATTTCTCGTTTTTTAAGCAGCCCTTAATTGAAAGATCTCCATCCCGGTTCTCGTGCTGTCTCCCCTCTTAGCTCTAAATACCGAACAAAGCCATCTCCTTTCTCCTGCTTCTTTTCTCCAGGCACTTCATTCAAATTTTATAGTCCCTCCTTCCCTCTTCTGTTCCAAAACCACTTTGATCCTTTTGTCCTTTTCCTCTCTAAGTGTTCCGTGGCCCTTTTCTGCAGAAGATGCACATTTTCAGCAAAGCTCTCATCTCCATGCCCTTTGAGACTATCACAGAACAGCAAAAAGTGCTGAGCACATTAGGGAGGCGAGAGTGGCAGACAGGAGGAAGGTCAGAGAGAGCTGAGCCGACAGAACGGCCCGGGCAGGAGTCCCGGGGCCGCCGCAGTGGCTCATGGGCCAGCGTGGCTTTCACCAGGGCTCAAAAACCAAGAGGCTGTTGCCTGCACAACAGGAGCCTGTGTTAGAGCATGAAGCTGGCATTCCCTCATACCATCCCAGGCTGACCCCTCTGGGTTCAGTGGGGCCATGGTGAACACGGGCTGCAGGGGCCAGAGCGGGAAAGCACACCCGTGTGATAGGCTTGTGAGCTTTTCTTGATGGTGACAACCCAAAGTAGGGCCCACGGTGTGTGGGGGTGTGGGGACGGTTGCTGCGGTGGCCTTTGCGGCCACTTTCTGTGACCTTCATGCCACATCTTGCACCATTTCTTATCGCACTCTACTTTAAGCTGATTTACTTCTCCCTCCTTCCCTCCGGGGAAATCTTTATGTCAAGGTGTGTGGGGGGGGCGGGGGAAAGGAAGCTAGTAATGGGCCCCAAGCTAAGTACAATGAAAACTAAACAATGCTATCAAACAATGTTAGTCTTAGATACTGCAGCCTTCCAAATACATTTCATGAAGCTGTCTCTGCAAAAATGAAAGCAAAAAGGCAGGAAGGTAGGTTAGCAAGTGTTAGATGTTAAAGTCATACTAGCAATTATGCTTTGACATTTCAGAAGGATCAGAGGAGAACTGAAAAGGATAAAGGGTCCTCAGTACCAATTCAGTGTTGAAATTCTGTGTCCATCGAATGCCTTAATATAGAAGGGAATTAACTCGTGAGCTTGGGTTACCCCGCCTGTTCCTGCTGCCGTGTATGCTGTGAGTTCTCACAGACTTTGGCTGGGACAGGGCTCTGGCCACACCAAGTAGGCTTCCCAAGCCAACAGCCTGTTACAAGCCCCCACTGGAAGGGCCCCAATGACCATGCAATAGTTATAGTTTTTGAGCTCTTATTATGTGCGAAGATCTTAACACAGATTTAATTCTCTAAGACATGTATTGTTCTTTGCATTTTAGTGCAGAAGCTGGGGTTGGGTGCCCAGGTGGCACAGCTGGTTAAGTGTCTGACTCAGTTCCAGCTCTGGTTGTGATCTGAGGGTCTTGAGATCAAGTCCCGCATCAGACTGCGCTCAGTGTGAAGTCCTTAAGAGACCATGTGGCTGTGAGCCAAGGAACCAGCTAAAGGGTAGACTGGAGGCATGGACATAGGCGTTCAAGTGAGTGGCTGCAGCCATCCCCTAGCCTGGTGAGCCATCCTAGGGGACATGGAGACACTGTCTCAGACATTCTGTCTCCAGCAGATGGAGACTTAAGACTCTCTCTTAAGACTCTCTCTTCCTCTGCCCCCTGCTCACTCCCTCTCTCTAATATAAAGAAATCTTTTTACTAAAAAAGGAATGAAGAAACAAAGAATCCCGAGGCCATCTTCTTCCAAAGTTCTTGTCCTATCCACCATACTCCACTGCCTCCCTAGTTGTGAGATGTAAGCTCTCTGAGTTCCTTGTAAGACCATTGACTTTGCTTGGTGGAGGGTTTTCAAACCCTGTTTAAACCTTTGCTTCAGTTGTCTACTGCTGTGTAACAAACCACTAGTGAATACAGAAGAAAAGAGTGTTTTATTTTGAACACAGTTCTGATGTCCGCAATAAGACAAGCAGCATTGACTGGTCTCTGCTCCACGTGACATCTGCTGGAGACAGAAAGTCTAAGACAGTGTCTCCATGTCCCCTAGGATGGCTCACCAGGCTAGGGGATGGCTGCAGCTACTCACTTGGACGCCTATGTCCATACCTCCAGTCTACCCTTTGGCTGGTTCCTTGGCTCACGGTCACATGGTCTCTTCAGCAGGGTAGGGCTTCTTCGAGGGCAGTGGAGGCCCCAAGAGCCCACTTGTCAAAGAAGAAGTGGAAGCTGCCAGTCATCTTAAAGTCTGGTGCAGCATCACTTCTGCCACATTCTTAGGGCAAAGCAGTCACGAGAGCAGCCTTGATTAAGAGCAGGGTAAGTAAAGTCCACCTCTTGATGGGGAAGTGAAAGAACTTCTGGCCATCTTTTATCTGCCACAACTTTGAAACCGGTGAGAGGCTAAATCATACACAGAATCTGAAAGTGCAAAACTGAAGGAGGGAGGGAGACATTCTGGTTTGAACTGGGGACGTAAGGGGAGGGTGCAGAGCCTTGTCCACCCTGCTGCTCTCTTGGACTTTAGATGAAACCAAGGCATCTAGGGGAGAGACCTTGGAAAGATTGACCTGGATGACATCAGAAGTAGCAGGACCCTTGAGGACCCTGCCTCCTCCCGCCTCTCTGACCTTACCTAGATTCATCATCTCAGCCTACCCCACTTTCACTCTCTGAGCTCTGCCCTTCTTCCTGTTTGTCAAACCCAGGCCTACCATGGGAGTAGCAGGAGACTGTCCCACCACCTGGAATTCTCAGCCCTCAGGCTTTTACATAAGGAGCCCCAGCCTGCCGTTCAGATCAGGGAGACCTTCCTTAGCAAAGGCCTCCCTCCCCAAACTCCAAGCACTTTCTATTGCCTTGACATTTCTTATTTCCTTTGTAACACTTAATATCTAGAATGTATCTCATTGCAATGTTCCCCAAGGGCAGAGGCCTCGCCTCTCTTGTTCACTGCTGTCATTCCTGGCACCCAGCGGAGCTTGCCACTTACCAGGCCCTTGATGAATGCTCATTGAACAACAGCATGAATAGCTGAATGGATGAATGCGTAACACTCAGTGAAAGGCTATTTAGCCCTATCTTCTCCTCCTGATGTGTTCCCAGGGCATTCCAGAAGAGGATGGATCCTCTGGGATTGTGTAACTAATGGTTCCTACACAGGAAATAATACTATTAATATAACTAATAAAAATGGCCTTGACAGGGGCTCAGTCACTACCCTTTCCTGTAGCCGGGGTCTCTGAGTCCTCTTCAAGTGTGCCTTTCCAGATCAAGTCCCAACGTCAGGCCAGGGCTGTAGACAGCTCTGACTGATCAAATTCACATAGGTCCTGAGCAAAAACGTTTGCCTGTAGCTTTGTGTGCATCCCCACCAATCACTTCTCTGGGCTACGGCCTTTGTGTTGAACCGGGCCCCCGGGGCGAACCGTGCTCAGTGATGGGTGAGGATCAGACTTCATCCTCCTCCCCGACTACAAGTGCCCAGCCAAGCATCCCACCTGCGCCCTGCTTATTTCAAGCTCACTGTGCCCCGCAGTGATATGTGTGTCCAAGCATCCCCTGTGGCCAGTCTCTCAGAGAACCCAGCTGGGTGAAGCCAGGTCTTAAAGGGACCTTGTCAGATTCCAACTCAGAGCTGTGACATGAGGCATTTGTCCCAGAGACCCGACTAAGAAACAGGAGAAAGGCGGCTTCATTCCTACACAGTGCATGCCTTTGGGCAGAACTATTTTCAGCAAAGGGCATCTTCAGCTCCTAACCAGAGGGATGTATGAGTTACCAAACACGAAACTCAGTCCTATGGCTCCAAAGGAGGCCTCTGTTTAGGATATGATTCTTATAACAAACAACTTTTGTGCTATGGCAGTGTTTCAGCAGTTCGTTCTTGAATGGTTCTGAAAAATTCACTCGGGACTGCCACTTGCACATAAAGCTTTTCCTGTTCCCACCCTAGGGAAGATTTTTTTTTTTTTCCTTACAGATTTCAAAAGATACTAGGATCGGTATGAAGGAATTCCCAAAAAGAAGAAATAGCTCTTGCTTTTAACTTATTCATGAATGTAACCTTTGTTTCCCTGGGCTGTGGGGGAAAATCTCAGACATGGGTTCTAATCACAACAGGAATTAATTTCCCGTCCCTACCCCATTTGTTGCTGGAATCTAACTCTTCCTGATTCTATAAATGTCACCCTGGGGCTGCCGCCAGCCCCTGCCACGTCGCCCACGGGTTCCAGATGACACACGCCATCCTTAGCGGCTGCCAATAGCGCTCCCACACAGGAGAAAGACAGGGGAAAAACTGGTCCCCCAAGTGTACGTGTCTTTCAGCCAAACTCTGGCCTTTTGGTCTTGTTTATTCCCCTTTGTAATTCCTTGGTTTGGGGGGGGAGCTTAATTAAGAGACTCCTTCACTGGTCCTAAAACATCTAGAAACAGGGTCATATCTTTGATTGACTTTTGCCTCCATGGACTTCCCTACTCTCTTCAGTGGCCCAAGGACCCCAGATCCAGAGATAGCCATTCTTTTGTCTTTATTTCAATCCTGTCTATAAACCCCAAGGACCACTTACTCATTTATCCCAAGGAATCCTCTTGCAACCAAGAATATTTGGTGGTCTGCTTTGTGGTCCCACAAAAGCCTGGAGTTTTGCCCACCATTACCTCTCTAACCAGAGAATTAGTAACTTAAATTGGGTCCCACTGAAAACAACTCTTGCAAACATGGCAAAAGAAAATTTTTCTCTCTTCAGACACACTGCCCATGGATCCGAAAATTTTTCTAGATAATAAACATGCTATATTGAAAGGACTAATGGAACCCAACAGACATACCATGAAGGATCCATGGCATTAGGGTTCTGTAATTTCACAGAACCTTCAGCTCCTTCCTCAGACTCAGTAATTCTAGCTGGGTACTTTAAAAAAATATCCCCAAGGTCATCATGACACAGTTCCAAATGGATTAGGAAGCATTTCTCCCAAAGACAGTAGGTCTTGGTTTATTGTATGCTACCTTGTTATTAGTCTATGCAGCTCTCCTTTAAGACAATGGTTCTAAAAATGAGCCAAGGATCTTTTGGCTTTGAGCATTAATCTCCACAGTATGTACTTTAGGGGCATGAATTAATAATTAAGTTGTGATCAATTTACTTGTGATAGCCCTTCTTGGTGTCTCATCAGGAACACCACCACCCATCAGAAGATCCTATTTGTATCTACAAATAGGAGATGGGGGGGGTGGATGGGGGGAGAAAAGGGAAAGGAACAGTCCATGGAATCAAGCTGTGTAGAGAGATCTGTGGCCCTGAGTGGCTCCGTCAAATGCTCAGGCTCACTGGGAGAATGCTTTAGAGTCATTTCTGGGGTTGGGTCCTGGATGATTCACCATGGGCAAGACATTTTACCTGGCCTTATTTAAAACTTTGGAAATAGAGATCACCATTTGGAAAATACCACGATAATAATCATAGTAGTCCAGAACCATCAACGGATCCTAAAATCGTGGGCATTTTAATGAGCACCAGCATATTTACTTATTCCTACATTATACTAACTAATTACAAAGGAAAAACAATAACCTTAGAGTGCAGAAACCCACCAAAACCACCTGAGCCATGTGATGAAGGTTTACATGATCAGCAATGACCCATGTGCATCACACACCCTCTGAGATGATATGCTGAGAAGGGTATTCTTGGCAAAAGTGTAAAGCCTAAAGACGAGTAAGAGGAAACAACTGTGCAAACCCAGTTGGGAGACCATTGTACCAAAAAACTGACCAGTGGCCTTCAAACATTTTAAAGTCATGAGAGACAAAGAAAAACTGAGGAATTGTCCCAGACTATAGGAGATGAAGGAGGTAAGGCTACCTGATGTCGTGTGTGATCCTGGATCTGGACCCTGGTTCATAAAAATTGTCGCATTAATGTGACAATTGACAAAATTTGAATAAGGTCTGTAGATTAATTTTATTCTATCGATGTTTATTTCCTCGTGTTGAACATCCTACTATGGTTATGGGAGATGTACTAGGGTTGTGTAATGTTTGGGGAATGTAATGGAAGAGTGGATGGGAATTTTTTGGTACTGGTTTCACAACTTTTTTGAAAGTCTAAAAGTACTTTGAAATGAAAGCATTAAAAGAGTCTTTAGACACGGATGAAATCAGGGGAAAATAAACATCAGAGCAAACTTGTGCAACAAGTAAGATTTGAAATAACAGAACTACTCATTCGTTCAGCAAACTGAGCACCTACACTGTGCTGGGGGCTGTGCTGGGAGCTGGGCATACAGTGAGATGTCTCGCTATCTAGGACACCTGGGTCTGGACTAGAAGGATCCAGACACATAAATGCTGTGGTGGGGGCTATGTTAGAAACTTGAACAAAGTATTACAGTATCACGGGGGAAAGGAAGCCATAAAAAATTAGGATGTGTCATTAATGGCCAAAAAGCTGCCTGAAGACATTACAAAAGCATGGGAAAGAAACCCTAAGGAGGGAAAGAAGGAGCAAACAGGCAACTGCGGAGGTGCAGAGGGCAAGACAGAGCAGAAAGAGACACGGGAGGAATAGGGAGGGATTTGGGAGAAGTCAGAGAAGAGATGGTGAGAGGGTTGGTAGGTGGCAGGAGAAACCTGTGATTAAGGGTGAGAGTGACAATGAGGACATGAGAGGGCTCCTCAGAGAGGAGTCCTATGGGAGTAGGCACGCAGTGGGGCCACACTGAATGTGAGCTGGGAACTGGGAAATGGATTTACTTCGATGGCTGAAGAAGCTTGCGCCCTCCCAGCCTGCGCAGATTGAGTCCGCATTGTCTTGGTAGCGAGAAAGCAGAAGAGGGCAGACCAGTTGACACCAATTACTTAGGAACCCCAAAGGCAAGATCTCGGGTCTTTCTCAGCATCGACTGCTGGTGCAACACTTTGCTCTCCCTCCTGCCATCCTGACCTAAGTCACTGCACTAAGCCAGGCCCCTGTGACCCGCAACAATGGGGGTTCCCCCACCGAGATCAGAGTCTGAATGGCCACTTTCCTGTACCTCAAAGAAAGTTTTCATGAAATGTACTGATCTCAGAAGGTTCCAGACTCAAAGGCCAATTCCTAGCATGGCCTTCGTGATTCAGTCTGAAATAGTTTTGTTCCAAGCAATACTTATCTAGAGCTCTCCCCAGCAGCCCATTTATTAGCTCTTCTTAGAACATCTTCAAGCAATTAAAAAATAGAATGGCCAATTAAGAAGTATTTTCTTTCCTGTTTCACATTGATGGTAGTCAGTAACATGAAATGCATTAGTTATATAACATGCCTGTTGGTTCTGAGGGTGACTTGAGCCAGTCTTAAGGAAAAAAAGAAAGAGAGAGAGAGAGAGAGAGAAGAGAGAAAGAAAGAAAGAAAGAAAAAGAAAGAAAGAAAAGAAAAGAAAAGAAAAGAAAAGAAACGAAACATACATTAGGTGCAGCCCCTTCTTGGGACCAAGATTCAAGACTTGGAAGCCCAACTCTATGAAACAACCAAGCCAGCAAGAAGGAAAACATGTCCAGTCTGCATCTAAAACAAATCTGAATTCCAAACTGAAAAGAAATGTTTGCCTCAACTAAATAAATGTGTCAACAATTAGCCAGCACTGTGTGATGAGATGCTAGTTTGTTTGAGAGTGTATGTGTGTGTGGGGGGGGGGGGTGGTAAGAGAAAAGGGAGGGTATAAGAGAAAAGTGGGGTGCTCCCTGCTGCCAAGATTGCTACAAGTCATGGTCAACTGCAAAATGAAAGATTTCCTCAGCAGTCACATTTGGAGAGCCCTTTATTTTTAATTTGTGAGTATGGCCAGCAGGTGGGGATAGTTCTTGATTGGTAGATAACTATCACACATAACCTGTTTTGTTACTTACTAGGATGAATCAAAAAAAGAAATCAGTTTAGAATGGTTAGGTCTGTATATTCCTCAGATAACATCAAAAGGATGAAGATATGAATTATTATTCCCCTAATGAAGTAGTAACCAGAATGATCTTTCTCAAATATTTATTGGGTACTATGTATCAGGCTCTGCATTCAGCATTTGTATCCTTACAACAGCCCCATAAATCGGTGATATACCAGGTTAAGTGGTCCTAGGCCACTGTGCTGGTGTGTACTAGAGCTGAGATCTCATCCCCACCTCTGTGGTTACAGACTTCACTCACCCACTCATCCTGCTTCCGAGTAAACTCTAGAAAGGCTATGCAAAGTTAATGCTATATAGTGTGATTTCTACAGCAATCACAGGAAAAGAAAAAAGAATGCAAAGGACGATAGCTATGAAGCTCAACAAAGGTTTCTCATAGAACTTGGCAAATTAATCCCACCTCTTTTGGGAAGAGCAGGTAACCAAGCAGAATCAAGATAAATTTGAAGGGTGGGTTTTTCATAACGAAGGAAACCCTTATGGCCAAGAAACATTAGAAGGTTTTGAAACTCAGGAAAATGAAAATAAAGCAACACAATACTATTTCCTACTCAGCAGATGGGCAAGACAAAAGTCTGAAAGTACCGTGTATTGTTAAAGATGTGGGAAAATGAGAATGCCTGTAGTTGCTGGTGAGAGTATAAATAGGCACAGCTTCTTTGAAGAACAAGGTGGGGGTACCTAGTAAAGTTGATTTAAAGCAATTATGGTAAAACATTAACATGGATTTAATCTCAGTAGTGTGCACATAGTTAGGTATTATAGCTGTTCTGTACTTGCAAATAGAACTGGAAGTAAAACAAAGATTTATGTTCAAGGATGGTCATGGAAGTAATTGTTCATAAGGCAAAAAAACAAAAAACACCAGAAACTGGAAAAACGAACGAACAAACCAGAAACATGTCCAGCAATAGGGAGCTGGTTACACAGGTTGTGTATAATAAAATAGTATGCAGCTGAATTATATAATTTACATATGTATGAAAAATGTTAGCAAGTGTATTGCTAAGGGGTGAAACCAAGCTATGAAACAGTAATGCTCCCATCTCTTTGCTTAAAAGCTACATGAAGCAGATGCTTTCATGCTTTCATGTGCATAGAAAATGCCCTAAAGTATGCCTGGGAAACTTCATTGTAGTTACCACTGAGAGTAGAATGGGGAGGGGGAGAGGGAGTTCTTTTTTGATTTATGCTCTTCTGAATTATTTGAATTATTTTTTCTCATGAACATGTATTACTTTTATATTTTTTAAAAAACAAACCTTTAAAAAGTTACTTTTGTTAATAATAGTGGTCTACTAAGTTGATTTGCTGAGTCATTCCAGCTGCAAATTCAAAAAATATTTTTTCTCAAGTTTCAACTAGTGGAAGGAACTTGGGTTTTACCACCATTACTCATTTCATTATATGCTTTACCCCTGTTTATGTGGCCTCACAAGAACCCAGGACTCCAGGTCGCCTCCCTTTCCTGCCCTGACCCAGTATTCCCAAACTCTTAAAGCCTTCCCCTGGGTCTTTGGGAAACTCAGAGCCACTAGAAAGATCTCCCACTCTCCCAGCCCCCTCTCTAGAGGCAGCCTTCACATTGCTCTCAGGGAACCCTGCTGTTCCCTGAGGACACTGCTCTCCTGCCATGCTCTCTCCTGGCAGCTACATCCTCCTCACAGGCCTCATGTCCCTGGATCTGGGGAGGTGGCGCCCCTCACCTTCTTCTTTCCTCACTGTCTACACCCCCAGCATCTTTAAGTCTCAGGTCACCAGGTGGGAACAGCCATATATCTTCTTGTGTCATCTACTAACTCTGGGACTCACCCCTGAGACCTTGAAGATGATAGCTCCTGGCTCAATGTCGCTTTCTCCAATTCTGGTCCTACCTTAATTCTTGATGATTTCAACATCCACTCAGATGACTCTCCCAAAGCTGGCTTCTCAGTTTTTTTTCTTCTCATTCACTGCTCCTGTCCTACCCCCCTACTTTGGCCACTCACATCCAGAGACATATTCCAGTCACATCATTAGCAACACCTACAACCTCCCTAGTCTACTCTCTGACACCTCCCCCTGTCTTTCCATTTCACTCTTTCTGGTACCTCAGCTGGACTGATAATCCATCTGCCCTATTACCTTGGTCCCATAGTCCCCTCTTCCCCTCATTCGTTTCTTCACCCTGTTTAAATTCCATGGTCAATCTCAACTCAACTCTGTCTACTCTGCCTATACCTGCATAGCTGGACTAGTCTAGAGAAAAAAAACACAAGGGGTTGAGCCTATGAGCCATATGATATGTGGGAGAAGAATAATCCAAAAGTTAGGAACTGCATGTGCAAGGGCTCTGAGGCATAAAAGTACATGAAGACCTGAGGAATAAGAGAAGGCCAGACAGCTCTGAGCAGAGTGAATAAAGGAGAACATGACCAAAGATATGCACATGAACACAACCAAGTCATTTAGGGTTTTGTAGGCCATGGTGGTAAAGAGTGCCCTTTCTCTGAATGATGGGGAGTCACAGAAGGGTTTGAAAAAGGAGTGACGTCAGCTGACTTCTATGTAGACGATACTCTGGCTATGGTGTTGAGAACAGACTGCAGAGACCAAAGGTAGGAGCAGGGAGGAGCTATTATAATCATACAGGCAAGAGACACTGGTGGCTTGGGTCAGTCTGGTGACTGTGCAGGTGCTGAAGAATGGTCTGATTCTAGATATATTTCAAAGGTAAACAGGATATGGTAACTGATTAGATGTGGGGTATGAGCAAATGGGAGGGATTATTCCAAGCTATTGTTCAATTTTATTTGTTTGTTTGTTTTTTTGCCTGTACAGCTGAAAGGATGGAGATGCCATCAACCGAGATGGGAAAGACCGGATGGGTGGAACAGGGTTTATTCTGGGAGAGAGCATCAGGCAAATCTTAACTCTCAGAGAATCCTTTTTTTTTTTTTTTTAAACATATAATGTAGTATTTGTTTTAGGGGTACAATCTGTGATTCATCAGTCTTACACGATTCACAGTGCTCCCCATAGCACATACCCTCTCCAATGTCCATCACCCAGCCACCCCACCCCTCCCACTCTGGGAGACCATTCTTGACCAACCTATTTTAGGTTGTACTCCCACCCCAGGACTATCCATCCCCCACCCTGCTGCATTTTGCACAGCATAGATAGAGGAAAGTCTGTCTAACTGACTGCCCCCCACCCCCATCCTTGGGTAGGGAGAACAGGGGACATCGTTAGCTGTCTCTCTAAGGAGGCAGTCAATGGAAACTCCAAGGAGAAATGAAGGTGAATGGGAGGGAATGGACCTGAGCGAGTAAATAAAAACAGATGCTCATTACACAAACTATAGACAGAAAATAAATCATTCCTTTTCCACTTATTTCTTTTGAAAATCAGAGACAGCTGTAGGAACAATACATGTTTTTCCTTCCCCATCAGGGATTTAAAGCTGAACCTCATAAGTTAAGGTTCTTGTGTGCTGCTACCACATCCTTTTCCTGCTTTCTACTGAAACAGGTGACCTTAGCAAATTGGCATCTTCCGGAAAGGCAGGATCTCTGCCTGAGGTGTGATTTGGCAAGAGGCCAATCAGTGTGGTCTGGCCATAATTTTATTTTGACTTTAAGCACTCCAATTGGACCAAATAAATACCTTGCTCCATTAAGAACAGTCTCAGGTAATGTATCTGTTCATTCTTTTAGACATTTATCCCTCCAGAGACTTCAGGCAATGCTTTTTCACAGTTAATATCCATGTAAGTACCTGCCTTTTGCAAACTGAAGCAACAAGTCATTTAGAACTGTGGCTTACCCTTTTGACTGTGTGCCTACCCTTCAACATACCCTTAGCTGAAGGAGAAAGGACCCAAAAGACAAACACTATTCTAGGATATTGAGCCAATACATTCTCATTCTTGCTCATAGCTACATAATGCATCTGATGGAATCGGAGCACTGATATTTTCCATAATCCCTGGAAGAAGCTGGGTTTGGGGCATAGCCACACTGTTTTGGGACTGCAGAACCAGAGGCAAATGGCTAAGCCAGAGGTTTCAAGCATGTGCAGCATGATGTCCAGAAGACTCAATGGGGCCAATCAGCTCTCTGCATGCATCAGCTTAGGGCTTGTCCCAAGCAGACAACAAGCAACAGAGACAACCAAAGATGAAGAGGAAAGAAATTTTTTGTGTGTCACATGATGATGGAAGCTAACAAGTTCCAAGATCTGCAGTCCACAGGGTGGAGACACTGCAGAACTGGTGGTTTAGTTCCAGTCCCAAAGCCAGCTGGCTGGAGACCCACGGAGAGTTAATGATTCCATCTGATTCTGAAGGCAGGAAGAAAGCAATATCCCAGTTCAAAGGCAGTCACACAGGAGAAATTCCCTTTAACTTGCAGGAGAGTTGACCTTTTTGTTCTTGTTAGGTCTTCAACTGATTGAACGAGGCCCACACACGTTAGGAAGAACAATCTGCTCTACTCAATCTGCTTAGTCAAATGTTCATCTCATCTGGAGATATCTCCACAGACATATCCAAAATAATGTTTGGCCAAATATGTGGAATCTCATGGCCCAATCAAGTTATCACATAAAACTAACCATCACATTTATATTTTTTGTTTTGTTTTGTTTTTTTAATGCTTTGACCTCTTGCTAGGGTCTCGCTAATATTGGAGAGACTGCCCCTCCCAGGACTAGTGAATTCCTAGAGATAGTAAACAACTTGTCTCCCAGTGTACCTTTCATATACAAACCAAACTACCCAGAGCCCATATCCTGAAGCATCTCTTTTGTCTAATTTTCATACCCCAACCAAATCCTACCCTGACCTACCACCCCAGGCCAGGTTCCAGACAACTAGGGACAATATCTATAGCCCAGGACTCGCCATAATTATTCAAACTACCCAATCATAATCCTGCTCAGGGAATCTACCTTACTTTGCCCATTCCTTCCCATGAAAACCAAAGTAAATCCTCTGGCCTGTGCATTTCTCTCACTCTTCCTGCCTCCTGACCAGCCCTGGTGTTTCTACTATCTGGCCTGAGTGCTGTGGTGTGCCTCCTCCTCTTGGGAGTTGTAAGAAGATAAACTCTTCCATCAAGGAAGTTGTCTCTGTGTCTATCACCTTACTGTACCTGATTAAAATAAACCCCAGGTATATTTTAAAGCAGGAGGTAATTAGGAAAATCATGTACTTATATCTGAAGGAGACAGGGTATTCTAAAGGAGATGCTTTTAAGTGAGAGAGACCACAAATTTCTTATTCGACAAGTTAAAATTTAAGTTGAGTTGTAGTATGTGAAAACATGTTCCGTGTCCCAGCAGAGAAGAAATATAAACTCGCGGGAGGCGCATCGCTCAGGTATTTGGTCAAATATAAGAGCAGAATGAAAGTTATAAACAGAATTACAAAATGGCTTCAGCTTTTCCTTCTCTTAGTGCCGTGGTCGACCTGGGGTATCATAACAACATACCACAGACTGGGTGGTTGAAACAATAGAAATGAATTTTCTCACAGTTCTGGAGCCTGGACCTCTGAAATCAGGATTCCAGCATGGTTGGGTTTGGGTAAGGGCTCTCTTCCTGGCTGCAGACTGCTGCCTCCTCTCTCTGGGCTCACATGGCCTTTCCTCGGTGTGTGTGTACAGTGGGAGGGAGATACCCTTCTCTCTGTCTTCTTGTAAGGCCACCACTATTATTGGATTAGGACCCCATCTTTATGACTTTCTGACCTCATTTAACTTTAATTACCTCCTTAAAAGCCTTATCTCCAAATACAATCACCTTGGGAATTAAAGCTTCAATATATGAATGGGGCAGGCAGGTGGGGGAGGGGCATACAATCAGTCCATAATCATTAGAATTTAACACTGATGGCTGTGACCATGGTCTTTTGTCTGCTCATGGCCTTCTTCAGTACTTTCATATACCCTAACTCATCTGAATAACACAGACCCTGCCTCATAGTATGGCTGCATGAGGAGAATTCATCATTTGGGATTAGAAATTCTTAACTGAGGGGTGCCTGGGTGGCTCAGTGGGTTTAGCCTCTGCCTTCCGCTCAGGTCACGATCCCAGGGTCCTAGGATAGAGCCCCGCATCCATCTCTCTGCTCAGCAGGGAGCCTGCTTCCCCCTCTCTCTCTGCCTGCCTCTCCACCTACTTGTGATCTCTGTCAAATAAATAAATAAAATCTTTAAAAAAAAATTAAAAAATTAAAAAAAAAAGAAATTCTTAACTGAGACTATTTGGCTGATATAACAGGGACTTGATGGGAAAGAATACATTTGGATTTCTCCAACTTTCCTCACTCATAATTTTATATTCCTGAGGTTTCTATGCCAACAAACAAACAAACCAAAACCAACCCCAAAACAAAACAAACAACAACAACAAAAAAAATCCCCTGCTTATTAGTTAACAAGAGTGTGCTTTTTCAGGGCAGCTAGGTTTCAAGATATCCCCACATTTATCATTTATATTATTTAGTTTATTATAATTAATATTAATTAATTAATATTAATTTGTTATAATTTATAAAGATTTCTCAAACCTTGCTTCTCTTTCAACACCAGCTCAAATCCAATTTCTTCTCTTAAATTTTTCTTAACTGTCCTACCGAGAACTGGCCTCAACCATCTCCAAGGTTCTGAAGCAGTTACAGTGTGAACCCTGGAAATTAACATATAAGCACATAATTCATGGCATTGGGACTGCCCTCACATGCTGATAACTCCTTCTCACTCTCCTTTGGCCAGTCCTATCTCCATGGGATCACAAGCAGGCCAAGAATGTCAGCCTCCTGCTTTGCCACCTACTTCCTGTTTCAAGTGAGGTGATGCCCTCCTGCCCCCTGCACAAGAATTTAATGATTCTTGCTCCTGTCACTCAAGGGTCTTAGTTGCAAAGCAGCAGAAACCAACTCTGGTTGACTTAAACTGAAAAGTAATTCAATAAAAAGAGAATTTCAAGAATTTTGTGGGCTAATTACTAAACATGACCATTATTTAAATTAGATTATAGAAACTTACAATTCAATAAATTGTATCAAGAACAAAGGTCAAAACTCAACTCAAAACACACCTCTTAATTATTTTATGTCTTATTAATATCTATACTCTTGAAGTCATTATATGAATTACATCTGTATGGCAGAAATATCATATAGTGCTTTTGTATATCTCTTCCCAACTCCATGTTAAGGGATGTCATGTTGGTAGATTGAACTTAGCAATGGTGAGTACATTTATACCATGGGAATGGGCAAACACTACAAGGCAGGTGGTTTGTCTGTTTCTACTCAAAGAGCTGGTTGTTAAATGTTTACTGGCACACACCATTAGTATTAGCCAAACTTCCAGATTTTGCTAAAAGAGTAGGTTTAGATTACTCAGTCAGGATCAACAAGCAAATCTTCAGTGAGATCAATGTTGCAGCACCAGTTACATAATTTGCAGGTACCCTGTTCAAAGTTAGTAAGAATTTTAAGACAGCGATGGCCAATCATTCATCAAACCAAGCATAGGGTCTTTTTAAGTGCAGGGCACTTGCTGACTTTATAGCCCACATGCCCATGAAGCCAGCCCTGCAAAAGCCAAAGCCAGGCTAAGTCCAAAGATATCACTGCCTTCGGTGCTGAGAACAATTCTGCACACTCTGCCACTGACCCCATGCCCGTTCTTCAGGGATGCTGCAGTAGAACCACTGCTCCTGCTGCTAATGGCACCTCACAGAATCTCATAAACCATGATCATGAAGGGAAAGGATAGAGATCAGTTTCCCTCCAAGGGGAAGAAACAGAGACAGAACCCATGCAGATTCAAGTCCAGGCTCAGGACACCTCTCATGAACAGCACTGCCGGCACTGACTAGTCACAGGGACTTAGAAAATTTTGAGTCAGGCACTCCAAAATGTGGGTGCTCTGAGGCACAAGTCTGGGGGGTGGGATGTGCCTGGTCTAAGGGAAGTGGCAAGAGGTGTAAAGTCTTCTTGGCCAGCACCCACAGCGTGCCCCTAATATCTTGGCTGCAAGGGGGGGGGGCTAGGAAATAGGCATCTGGTATTTTCCATTTCAAACATCTCTCATGAAGTGGAAACCACCCCTTGGGAATGAGCTTCTGCTTTCATCCTCTCCGTCTCCAAACATATCTTTAATCATCTTTTCTGCTTCTGCTTTCTGCCTCAGAAGAAGACATTGCTCAATTTCTTTGTGGAGATAAATAACTCCTCTAGCGTTCTGAATCTCATCCTTCCTGCCTCTTTCAGAACTTCAAGGCATAGATTATATTCCCTCTTGTACCTTTCGTCCTTTTCTTCTCCACTCCGTGGTCCACAAACTTGTCTAAGAAGGAAAGAAGGGAGGGAGGGAGAGAAAGGCGCTTCCTCCCTCCTGTGTCATGCTCCCCACTCAGTCTTCCTCGTCACTGTCACCCTCTTAAACAGAGAAAAGACCCACTTAGTAACACCTTCACCCTTCAACTCATTGCAATCTTGCTTCTGTTTCCACCAACCCTTTGACACTACCATTTCCCAACCCCTCTCATTCCCTTCCACTGACCACATGCAGTGGCTTGTTCTCAGCCCCAGCCGCACTCCCCTTGGCACATATTCCCAGCCAAAACGATTGGTCACTCTCTCAGGAAACTCTCTTCTTTGGCTTCTGCAACACCCTGTTTCCCTGGGTTTCTTTCTCCTCTGACAGTGTTGTCTTGGCCTAGCTTGTCAGTTCCTCTTTCCCTACCCATTCCTTCACCCCTTAGAGTCGCCCTTGGAGCTGGAGCCTTGGAGCTCTCCTCTTTTCACTCCATGGTCTTGCCCTGCACAAACCCCTAGTCTTCACCTCTTGAATGCAGTTGAGTCCTAAATCTAAACCTCCAGCTCAGACTTCCTTCATAAGCTTAGGATGAGCAACCATCTATTGAGATTTCATATATCCTAAAACTCAAAAAAGTACAAAATGAATTTACTTCACCTTAACCAGTCCTCCTTCCCTAGACCAATGCTTCCTCTTCTGTTTTCTTTTCCAGGTAATGACACCCCAGTAGTGAATTTGTGTACAGCTCAAAAGAGCAACTCAGTGTTGAGATATACTCTAATAAATACCACCTACTATAACCAGCATATTTTACAAGCTTTGTGGATACTATAAGCTCATGGTTAAAGGTTACAGCGCTGGGAGATTCACAACAACCTTTTGTAGTGGTTGAATAATTCAAAGATTGTCTTATCCTTCTCAGAAGATATTAGAGACAAAATTATAATTTATTATAACAAGAGATAGAGCATACACAGATATAAACTTAAGTAAATCATTGCCCCACTGGGCTAATGCTTTTTCTTCTTTGTTTTCCTGAAGTCAGTGGAATACAAAGTGTTCCTCAGTCCAGGCCAGACCCTAGCAATAGTGGGGCATGGATCAATATTACAAATGGTGTCTCATATATCACTGTCTAAATAATTAGAATTTATAATTCAAGATGACAAACTATAAAATAAAATATATCCTGTCTACTGACCTTGACAAATAAAATGCCATGACAGAATAAAAAATTACGTGTAAAGATATGTTTTTAATATGACGGAATATTGAAGTATCAAAGATAACTGAATTTACTTATTATTGCATAAGTCTGGATGTTCTGTGGATGTGCCAGAAATATTTGGATGAATAAAATTAAAGAGCTAACTAATTCATAAGGTATTATATGTTTATTCCATAAAGTTTATCTGTGCCTTTGTTTTAGCAAAATCACTAATTATGTTTAATACCTAAGTGTTCTCATAATTCATGTTCCACCAATAGTAAAGATTTAATGGATTAAAAAATAAAATATAAGCATATTCAAAGTAGTCAAAATTGGAGTTTATTTTTGTTGGGTCGGCAGCTCCAGGAATGCAGAAGGAACAATAGAAATGACCACCGGGCTGCAATCCTCCAGGCCCTCCCCCTGCCCCTGCCTTTCCTAACCCGTGACTCTCCTGCCATAAGGATGTATACCCAGGTCACGTCTCCACAAGTAACCCGACACTTATGCAAGAAACAGGAACATCAGGATTCCCCCAACCCTCCAATCCCCGAATATCATACCTTATATGGCTGTGAACCTATTCCCTCTCTTAACCCAGATAAAAGACCCACTCGACTCCCTCCCAGGGTGACTTCCCCGACTCCCCTTTCTGAAGTTGCGGAATCTCGCCCAAGGGTGCCCACCTCCCCCCGGAGCAACTTTCCTGGCTCCCCTTCTCCTGAGCCCTGAAACTTTGCTGGAGAGTACCTTTAATAAATATTGCCTTGTGCCTACCTCACCTGGTGTCATGTTTATCTTGCCTGCAAAACCTTACAATTTTCATCAAAATATAAAATAAGTATAAAATGCAAAAAAATCAAAATTGTTTTTCATATTAATGCAAATAAGTTATTCTTACTACCTCTTAAATTAGAAGGCTACAGACAAATTACAGTTAACATATATACCAATTTTTAAATTATCAGATTTAAATGGAACTAAATTTTATTTAATTTCTTGAAGAACCAATGAAATATTATTTAATATTTTTTAAATCATGATTTGCCATGCTAGCATTCAAATATATCCGGCTGCTAGTGTAGGGAATCAAAATCATGTTTCATGAATTTAGATCTAAAGTTTTATATACATACATAGAAATACACATAAATGCACACAAATATGCATATATGCATACAAATTTAAGAGTAATATGAATTATATTAAATTGAAAAATAGTCTTCAGTTACTGTGAGCAACAGCAGCAACCCACACTAATTCATAAGTACTTTCATGACTAAAAGTTAGCACTTGAAGAGAAGCAAGAATATACATGTTCTCTCTATTAGAAAATACTTTGTCACACAAGAATCTTTGTATCCATGCTCTCTGTAAGGAAGTTTGTTTTTTTTCTGACCAGAGTGTTTCCACCACTCTAATCTTACTACACTCTAAAAGCAGCGCTCATCTCCAAGATTGGTCCTGGCACAATTCCCAAAACCTTCCACTGTATGTCCTATATTTCAAGGACGTAGCAGCCTGGAACTTCAAAAGCCCACTGATGCCAAACTCAAATTTTTACACTTCCATTTGTTTGCAACATTGCCCCAGATAAGCAGGGTTTTAGCCACTGAGACTGCCTACTTTGCCTACTCTGGGAAATTACACCCAACATCTGCCAGCCATAAATAATATAAACTGTAGATATAAAAGCCCCCAGCCCACTGTTGTTCTTCAGAGCACTGTGACCTAGAGTCACCCAATCATGCAACGTCACCCAGATACTAAGCCCCTCTCCAAAGCCCCTCCTTCCGGGGAGATCCCTTGTTCTCCTTGCCTGTCCACAGGCCCTGTGGACATCATTGTTCTGTGACGGACTTCCCCCACATGAAAATCTGTCAAAGTGTTATCGAGTGAAGCTTGGTGTGCAACATCACCTTGTGAGCCTATCTTTCTCCTTGATCAACCCCCAAGTCACTCAAACTCACTCTTGGGGTTCTTCTCTTAGGTTTGCCTAATGTTTCCTCATGTTTAGACCCCAGTTATAAATCTTTGGCGGGAATATCACAGGAGCGATGCTATGTTGTCCAGAGCGCATCCTGTCAGCTGGCAAATGACGTCCATGGGTCCCGTTCCTTGGTCTGCAGATTTCTCACTGCACCTCATCTCACCTCTCCTCTCTAATTAATTTTATACAGAACTTTTAAATAAGCTACAGAACTTTTTAAATAAGCTATTCCTTATCTTTCTTTCAGGCACTATCTTTAGCATCTATTGATGTTTCTTGCCTGAATTAATAATTACTATGATGGTTGCCACATTGAGATTTTTAACTCCATTATTCCTTCTGTGTTTATTAGTTGGCATTCTATTGTATGAAGAGATTTCTCTTCTCGCTGTTTATTTATTCATTTGTTTATTGAGATATAGAGGTGGGCAAACTGTGACCCATGGGCCATATAGAGCCTGTGGTCTATTTCTGTAAATAAAGTTTTATTGGAACACAGCCATTCATTTATGTACTGTCTATGGCTCCTTTTGTGCTACAGTGGCAGAACTGAACAGTTGTCAGAGACTGCATGACCCATCAAACCTAAAATATTTACTCTCAGGCCCTTTATCGGAAAAGCCAATTTCTGATTTACATCATGTAGACTCATGTATTCTTGACCATCATTATTTATTTGATGCTCTAATTGCCCTAGAATCGGCCATTGGAAGCCCTTTCAAACTGGCTCCTGTGTCCTTCAACAGGTTTCCATTGTTCTTTGAACCCTTCTTTGCTTTCTGATACAAGATTTTCTACATTTTCCCTACTTTTCCTATAGAATCAGCCATTTCTCCAAGGAAGCTTGGTTTCTTTTAGTTGGAAATGGTATTTAGAAGCCAAGGTCTGGTATTGTCCCTGGGGTGCTGCTGGAAAACACCAGAGAGGTCATGGTTATAGATCTGAAATTAGACGTTGTTAGCATATAGATCATCTCTATAGCTTCTAATCCCTAAGTAAGATTACTCAGGGAAAAGTGCAGAGAGAAGAGGATGCAGACTAGACCTAGGATCTCCAACATTAAAGGAAAGTAGTCTGAGAAAAAGATATTTGTAGTAATATGGCTGAGGGTTTTAATGTTTATATCCACAAAGTGCTTATGTAAGTAGGTGGGAAATAATTAAGACCTCATTGAAAAATAAAGAGTCATATAGACCTGTCACAAAATTAAAATGAGAATTAGTAATTCAACATGAGGAAAAATATTCAACCTGACTTATGAAAGAAATGAAAATTAAAACAGGATACAGTTCTGAGTAATTGCCTTACTTTTTCCCTAATATTTAGTTGGACAGTTTTCAGACTTATAGAAAAGTGGACAGAAGAGAATGATAAACATCTGCACAGGCATCAGTTAGACATTTGTTCACATTTTGCTGCTTACTCATCTTTCTTTCAACACTCATACCCACAGCACACACACATTTTTTCCCCCAGTAATCCACTTGAAAAGAAATTACAGATAGCTTGACATTTGATCCCTAAATATTTCAACATGTATTTCTTTACAAGTATCCTTATATAGGCCATTTAAGGATTTAAAATTTTTTAAAAATTGTAGTAAAAAACATATAACATAAAATTTACCATCTTAGGAAAGCCTGGATGGCTCAGTCTATTAAGTGTTCTGCCTTTGGCTTGGGTCCTGATCCCAGAGTCCTGGGATCGAGTCCCACATTGGGCTCCCCGCTCAGCACGAGCCTCCTTCTCCCTCTTTCTCTGTCTCTCCCCCTGTTTGTGCTCTCTCTCGCTCTCTCAAATAAGTAAATAAAATCTTGAAAATATAGTAATAATAAAATAAAAGTTACCCTCTTATCATTTTTCTAAGTGTACAGTTCAGTCATGTTTGCTATATGTACACTGCTGTGCAACAGATCTCCAAAACCTTTTCATCTTGCAAAATGAAGCCATTTTTTAATTTCCTCTTCCTCACAGAAGATTAATTCTAATTCAATAACATATCTAATATATAGTCCATATTCAAATTTCCCCAAATATCTTTGAAAAAAATTTTTACAGCAGTCTCTTTAACTGCCATGTCTCTTTAGACTCCTTTATTTAAAACAGTCTCCCTGCCTTGTTTTTGCTATTTAAGATAATGATTTTCTTCAAGAGTCCAGTTTTCTTGTGGAAAGTCTCATGTTCCAGATTAGCCTGATTGTTTCCTTATGATTACATCCAGACTAAACATTTTTGGCAAGAACACTCCGTAGGTAACATTGTGTACTTCTTCTTGCATCATATTAGGCAGAACATAATGTCGGGTTTGTGCTGGGTTCTTCACTATTCACAGTACTAAGTTTGATCATTTGGTTAAGGTTGTTGGCCAGATATCTCATAAAGATACTTTTCCCCTTCGGAATTAATAAGTAATCCTTGGTGATACCATGAGACCATGTGAGTATTGTTTCCCAACACCCTTTCAAACAATTATTAAATCAGAGGTTGAAAATGATTTTATAATTGGTTTTAAATTTATTATCTGGCATTCAACTCTAAAGAAAAGCTTTCTCTTCTTTTCCCCCTTTCTCTTTATTGTTTATTATCATGATGCCCTCATAAATTTCTGTATTCAGTAATTACCATCCACTACTGCCATTATTTTTGTTTGTTTGTTTAAGATTTTATTTATTTATTTGACAGAGAGAGAGAGCACAAGCAGGGGGAGCTGTAGAACAGAAGGAGAGGGAGAAGCAGGTTCCCTGTTGAGCAAGAAGCCCAATGCAGGGCTCCATTCCAGGACCTTGGGATCATGACCTGAGCAGACACTTAACCAACTGAGCCACCCAGGCATTCCTCCTGCCATTATTCTTTTTGATGTTCATATTGTTATATTTGGGCTGTGGGACTGCCTTCATGCTGTGCTTTTTGACATGACCCCATTTCTGACACAACAGAATTTTCTAGGCTTATGTTGTATTTTCTCTGTCCTTGACATGGAATCACTCATTTTCCCAAGGTATCCTGTTTCTTTTTAGAGAGGAATGGTATTCAGAAATCATGATCGGAGCTCTAGGTGTGCTCATTTCTATAAGGGCATGTCCTTGTTTCTAGGTTTTTTTCAGTGTACATACTAGAACACAATCACTCACATTTATTCAATACCTTCCATTCAAATCCAATAGCACAGGGTTTTCCCTTAACCTTCCCCCATTCCATGTTTGTATCTCTCTCTTTAACCATGGTGAAAAGTCTGGTTCATAAAAGCATTAATATATTCATTAATTATTTTTTAAGTAAGACTTTATACCCAACATGGGCTTGAACGCACCATCCTCAGATCAAGAACAGCATTGCCCTACTGAGTGACCAGCCAGACACTCCTGCTCATTAATTTGATCTAACCCAATTAATATACACGAAATTATTTTTAAATTGCATCACCAA
The DNA here is from genome assembly GCF_022355385.1 of Mustela nigripes. NCBI lineage: Eukaryota > Metazoa > Chordata > Mammalia > Carnivora > Mustelidae > Mustela > Mustela nigripes. Next base: position 134,432,787 of record NC_081558.1, on the reverse strand, counting down.
TACCATTGCTTATCACAAACCTATTGTAAGTCCAAACTTTCTTTGCCATTCTTTGTGTTCTCAGAATATACTCCACTAAAAATAAGAAGACTGCTGTGTTCAAAAGTTAACTGAATTTATTTTTTCTTTCCCAGGTTATCGATTTGTTACACACTTATATTGATTTGTTTCTGTTTTTCGTCTAATCTTAGTGTTTATCATACACGTAAGTTTATTTTTTGAATATGTAAAACACTTAGGAAGTTCAAAAGTTCAAACTATAGAAAGGTATGCTTAGAGAAATCCTTCCTCATCCCTTTCCCTCTATTCTATTTGCTCCTACACTTGAGATGGAACAATTCTAAACCATTTCTGGCCAATTCCTCTGTTTTCAAAAATACATCCGCATTTTTATGTATATATGAAGTAACTTCATATAAATTTATAAGATGTTCCTTATACTAGACATTGTGCTAGTGTGTGTGTGCGTGTGTGTGTGTATATATATATATATATACACATATATACACTATATAGTATAGATATACTAGAGAATGAAGATGAATGAGATATGAACTCTGGGAGAGCAGGGAACTATAGTGAAAAGATGTGTCATATATAACTTTTATAAAAATTAAAACTTTTTCTTTTTTCAAAAAATATTTACTTATTTACTTTAGAGAGAGCGTGCATGAGCAGGGGGAGGAGCAGAGGAAAAGGGAGAGAGAAAAATCTCAAGCAGACTCCCTGCTAAGCATGAAGCTCAATGTAAGGCTCAATCTCACAACCCTGAGATCACGACTTCAGCCGAAATCAAGCATTGGACGTTGAACTGAGCCACTAGGCACCCCCAAAGTCAAAACTTTCTCACAAGAAAGCAGATGAGCTTGTAAAACTTCAGAGAAGACTTTCACAAAGGAAAAAGTGGTAGGCCATCTCCAGTGAGGCTGAGAGGTCACAGAAGAGGAGGACCAAGAATTGACCAAGACGGGCGCCTGGGTGGCTCAGTGGGTTAAAGTCTCTGCCTTCGGCTCTGGTCATGATCTCAGGGTCCTGGGATCAAGCCCCGCATTGGGCTCTCTGCTCAGTGGGGAGCCTGCTTCCTCCTCCTCTCTCTCTCTCTCTGCCTGCTTGTGATCTTTCTCTCTGTCAAATAAATAAATAAAATCTTTAAAAAAAAAAAAAGAATTGAACAAGAGGCAGCCATTGGTGGCTTCATCAGAGTGTTTGCAGGGAATGATGGCAATGAAAGAGTAACTGAACTGGAGTGGACTAAAGAAGAACTTGGAGGTGAGGTAGTAAGACATCAGTACAGGCAAATCTTCTAAGGGGCACTTGAGTAAAGCAGAAGAGAGAAATGGGGCTATGGCTAGAGGCAGACTTGATGCAAGCTGATGGGAGTGCCCTAGCACAGAGAGGGAGATTGAGGTGGAAGATTAGAGTGTGAGGGAGAAAAAAGACAATTGCAAGAGCGAAGTCTTGAATGTACAGGATGGGGATAAGATCTAGTGCACAAATGAACTAGCACTTAGTAAAAGCTTAATAAAAATGTGTTGGATGAGAAAGAAATGGTAAGTAATGGACCCTTTCCTCAAGCTGATCAAGTCAAGAGATAGAAGACAGATGAGTGAAGCACATACCAGAGCACAAACACCACTGCATGGACTGTTACTTTGAAGCAGGAGCAGCACCTTGTCAGTGATGAGGCTTCTCACCAGTGGTAGCATCGGCTGACCCTCAAAGATACAAGAGTGAAGCAAAGGATTCTGGGAGAGAGAAAGGATATCAGTTCAGCCTGGAGAAACAACGTGAACAAGAATGGGGAGAGTGAAGTATATGGCTTGTGCTTTCACTTCATAAAGATTGTTTTTAATACAGCCAACATCAGACACAAATGGGGTTTTCTTATAAATACTTGTGGCTAAACTTCACTGATGGCACTCTTAATCCACAGCTACTGCACGCAGACAACGGTTTCTGATCCATTGGTTGGATCATTGTGAATGCCACTGGTTGGTCCTGAAGAATTCAGCATGGAATCCTTTCTCACTGCCTTCAGACATAAGCCCTGGAATTCTTGAGCACACTGAGTGCAGGGAGTGTTCTCATCCACCAGAGAGGCAACTCCTTCATTGAAAGGTGGATAGAAACTAGCATATTATTTAAGCTTTTCACTCTCAGTTTTCTCATCTGCAAAATAGGGATGATAATACCTCGTTTGCAGAGTTTTGTGAGGATTAAAGTAGATAACCTATGTGAAGTGCCTACTCCCTGTGTAGAACAGAATATGTGCTCAATAAATGGTTGGTTATTTTTGGTATTCAATGTAGAGATAATTACCACATACTGAGCACTTATGATACATCCAGTATAGCTTTAAGTGCTCAGTAGGTATTAATTCACTGAATCCCCACTGTGTCTTACAAGGTAGACATTATCATTGCCTCTAGTTCCACAAGGTAAGCAAGCAGTAGGGCGGGGATGTGAGATGAGGCAGGCTGGTCTCAGAGCCCTATCTCTCCTCTTCTGGGCCACACTAACTCTCTAATAATTAATGGAATCATACCAGTTCCAGAACCAGATCAATCTGTCATCCCAGATCTATTTCCTTTTTAAACAAGGAATCCAAGAAGTAAAGTCAGTGGGATTAGGAATTGTTATGTTCTCCACAACCATGAGAGCTGGCAAGAGGCATAGAAAATGATCCATAGGGGCACCTGGGTGGCTCAGTTGGTTAAGCGTCTGTCTTTGGCTCAGGTCATAATCTCAGGGTCCTGGATAGAGCCCTGCATCAGGCTCCCTGCTCAGTTAGAAGCCTGCTTCTTCCTTTCCCACTCCCCCAGCTTGTGTTCCTTCTCTCACTGGATCTCTTTCTGACAAATAAATAAATAAAATCTTAAAAATTAAAAAAAAAAAAATAAAGCAATCCACAGATTTTATTCACATGCTTTTGTTTTGCCAGCTGCCTTCATTCAGCAGTTAATACTCCAATAGTAAAAGGCAAAATATTTTGTTTTATTTTGTAGTTAAAAATTTAACACTGTTCAAAAATAGGCTGAAACATCTAGGGACTTATCCAGCTAAAACAGACAAGCCAATAAAAAAATATAAACAAAAATATTCGTTGTCATACATTTTATAATACTGAAATATTAGAAGCCACCCAAATATCCTTCACAGGGATCTAATTAAAGTGTGGCACATCCACAGCTTTTTTCTTTTTTTTTTTTTAAGTTATTTATTTATTTATTTGAGAGAAAGATAAAGTTGAGAGACAGAGCAGAGGAGGAGGAGGAGGGAAAGAGGGAGAAGCAGACTCCCTGCTGAGCCGCGAGCCCACCATGGGGCTTGATCCCAGGACCTAAGGCAGACACTTAACCAACTGAGCCACCCAGGCACCCCATATCCACAGCTTTTAACAAGACTAAAATAAATTTGAAGATAAAAAAATTCTCCTATGTAATGTGATGTGAAAACGCAAGGTACAGAACTGTGTATCTAATTTGATTCTACTTTGGAAAACTAATGCATATGTTGGTATATGCCATTTTAAAAATCTAGAGAAATAGTTCACACTATTAGTTATGAGGAAGGGATTATAGATGACTTTTGACTTCCTACGTTATATGTTTCTGGATTGTTTGAATTATTTTCAAGCACCTATTCACTTCTGGTATCAGAAGAAAACAGTATGTGTTTAAGTAGGCAGAAGAGGCAAAGCCTGTCAGGAATGGAGCTGGGAAGAACAGAGCCTGGAGCGGGGCTCTAATCTTTCAGTCTGTTAACTGCTGCCTCATTTCCTGGCAGCAGAGTTTTATGACTGGCTGGCTCTCAGCACGTCCTTTGGCCAACAGGACACTGGCGAGCAGGGTCATTAGAAATCTTCTTTGAGAGAACTCTAACACAAGCATAAGAGGCATTACAACTTGGAAATATGGCCAAAGGGGAAAAATCCATAAAAAACATCCATCGCCCCGAGTCTGTATCCATAGTAGGAAATATGGCCATTAAGCCAATGAAAGGAATTAGGATCAGGATGAAATCACACGGGGTTGGCTGTGGAGAAAATGAGAGACGTTAAGTGCAATTCATCTTTAGAGAACTCCATCCTTCCCATCATGCCTCGGGACCTACATAGCCATAAAAGCAACAAAGATAAATAATCACTAAAATAGCTGGCATTTTTACAGTGAGCCACAAATTTCAGCCTTTCACAACCCTTTTATGCCCCATTGTGTATCTGCCCCATGCAGAAACTTTGGGAAGCAGGTTCTTCAGGAGAGGAGGAGCTTAGTAAGAGACACCGCAGGACCAGACCCCAGAATGTCTCATACCCACTAGCAAAAAGGGTCATCCTAGAATGCACTGGCATAATAAGGAGTACAATTCATTTTTAGGTAAATACATCCTTCCCAAACAGCTAGAAAAACAATGCATCCATCAAAGAAGGAAGATTGATAGCAGGTGAATATTGCAGAAAATGTAAGGAAAACTGAGCCTCTGAATGAAGACATAAATGGGGAGAATCTCTGGTCAGCCCGGCTGTCCCCAGACCTTAGAGAGGGGTGTAGAGTCCATTTGGGTGTGCTCAGGAGGGTCTTGGATCTGTGGGCACATGGTATGGTCCCCTCTCCTTTTCGTCACCACCACAGTGGTCCCAATATACAGTGAAGGGAATGGGGAACCAGGGAAAGCAGACCCCGCCACCTCATCTGAGGGCGGCACCCTCCCGCCCTGGGGCCTCTGGGGCAGCCCGTGTTTGTTTCACAAAGGCAAAAACTGAGATGCAAAATCATTACGTAAATTCCTCAAGGCGATTGAGTGACAAAAACAAGAATAACATTGACCTTTTCTCAATTCCACCTTCAGTGCCAGACCTCAGAATGGAGAGATATGAAGACTTGAGTCCAGCCCACACCTCATTTTAATTCTCATTGTCTATATAAGCACAGACCTTACCATTGTTCTTTTTCTTATTGGCCATTCTTGCTTCCTTTATGCCCTCACCCCGCGCTGAGTTCATAACTCTATTAAGCCAAAGACGGGAGAGGGAACAGATTGATAAAGTAAGGTAGATAAAGAGATGACCTAAATAGTTTCTAGGGGCGTCTGGGTGGCGCAGTCAGTTAAGCATCAACCCCTTGGTTTCGGCTCAGGCTGTGATCTCAGGATCATGAGATCAAGTCCCGTGTTGGGCTCCACACTCAGCACTGCTTAGGACTCTCTCTCTCTTCCATTCCCTCTGTCCCTTCCCACTGTGTGCACAGTCTCGCTCTCAAATAAAGTTTCTAAAATGGCTAGGTATCATGTTTTAAGACTGCTCATTCTAATAGTTTTGATGTTGCATTATAGATACAAAACTAGTCTTTAAAAATTAAAAGAATAAATGAAAACCTAGAGGAATATGCTTTCTTCTCAGTCTTCAGCAGCCCAGCTATCAAGGAAAGCCTCTCCCTTGTCTATATTCCCAAGTACGGTCTTAATAAAGGGACAGGCAGTTTGGAAACAAGAATAAAAAATATCGCGAGTCCACTTCTCCAAAGTGAACCTGGGTTTTCTAAATGCTTTCTTCCCACTAGCAAATGACACAGCCTGAAAACGGACATGAAGAGGCATGCTATCTTTACAAATGAGGACCAGATTCTACAACAGGCAAAATCCATTATTCTTCCCTTAATTACGTAAGAACCGTGGATCAATAAAATGGGTATGTACATTGATACAATGGAATATTATTCAGCAGTAAAAAGGAACTCAAGTGCTAATAATGCTACAACACGAACCTCAGAAGCATTATGTTAGGTGACAGAAGACAGTCGCAAAAGACCATACCATGCTATGATCCCATTTATATTTAATGCCTAAAATAAACAGAGCTCTAGAGACAGGAGGCAGAATAATGGTGGCCTGCAGCTAGGCTGGAATGGAAATAAATGGTAAGCAGGCACAAGGAATCTTGCTGAGGTGATGAAAATGGTCTAAAACTGGTCTATGGTGATGACCACATACTAAGAGTCATTAAAATGCACATTTTAAATGGGTAAGTGTTACAGCATGTAAATTACATCTCAATAAAGTTGCTATCATAATCCAAGAGTCCCCTACAAGTCTCAGTTGCCAGATTTAACTTCACATTCCTGCTAGTGTTTGAACCATAAAATGACACACATATTATTTTTGTAAAGTTGTCCTATGTCCTGAGACTTGCCACAGAAACAAGTCCAAATAACAAAATCCCAAGGTTTTTTTCATTTAGCAAAGTTGACAATTATCTTTTTTTTTTTTTTTTTAAAGATTTTATTTATTAATTTGACAGAGAGAAATCACAAGTAGATGGAGAGGCAGCCAGAGAGAGAGAGAGATAGGGAAGCAGGCTCCCTGCTGAGCAGAGAGCCTGATGCGGGACTCGATCCCAGGACCCTGAGATCATGACCTGAGCCGAAGGCAGCGGCTTAACCCACTGAGCCACCCAGGTGCCCGACAATTATCTTCTTCATGCTTTCCCTCTGCCTGCTGGAGATGACTTTGGTTTGCTTACTTTTTATAAGAAGTTTGCTGTTGTGGGAACACTAGTTTCACTTGAACTTGGCTGCAGAATAATTGAATTTTGGGTGATCAGATGTGACATCCAAAAGTTAGTCAGCATGGGATCAAATTTATTTAAATTACGGTATTTAATCCTGTTTTTATCATTTGGTTAAAAAGCAACCCAGAGGTTTTTCCAATCTTTTTTTTTTTTTTAGATTTTATTTATTTATTTGACAGAGAGAAAGACACAGCGAGAGAGGGAACACAAGCAGGAGGGGTGGAGAGGGAGAAGCAGGCTCCACATCAAGCAGGAAGCCTGATGCAGGGCTCCATCCCAGCACCCTGGGATCATGACCTGAGCTGAAGGCATACACTTAATGACTAAGCCACCCAGGCACCCCAGTTTTTCCAGTCTTAAAAAATTTATGCATAATTCCTTATTTTTATCTTGCTTATATTTGTATTTCAGGAAATCTGAGAATATCAATTCATTCTTTCCTTTTAAAATATTATGCAAACCGATGTAAGTACAGGGTTTCAGTCTTGTTGGTAGCAGCAAAATATTGTTCATAAATAGGGAAGTATATAAAATACTATACAGGGGCGCCTGGGTGGCTCAGTGGGTTAAGCCGCTGCCTTCGGCTCAGGTCATGATCTCAGGGTTCTGGGATCGAGTCCCACATCGGGCTCTCTGCTCAGCAGGGGCCTGCTTCCCTCTCTCTCTCTCTGCCTGCCTCTCCATCTACTTGTGATTTCTCTCTGTCAAATAAATAAATAAAATCTTTAAAAAATTAAAAAAAAAATACTATACATCCAAACATGGAACAAATTACTATATACTATTAAAAATATGAAAAAAAAATATGGAGCAGAATCTACAGGAATTGGTACGGAACTACCTCCAAGATGTATTTTTTTTTTTTAAGATTTTATTCATTTATTTGACTGAGAGAGGAAACACAGCAGGAAGAGTGGGAGACGGAGAAGCAGGCTTTCTGCAGAGCAGGGAGCCTGATGTAGGGCTTGATCCCAGGACCCTGGGATCAGGACGTGAGCCAAAGGCTGATGTTTAGCAACTGAGTCACCCAGGTGCTCCTCCAAGATGTATTGTTAAGTCAAAAAGATATGGAATAATATGCTCATTATGCAACCCTTTGAATTTTTTTAAAGTAATATACTTATGTATAGATACACCAGATCGGTAAGAGTACATTCTTATAAGAAAGGTAATTGAATATGTGGGGGGTTGCCCTGATAGGGCCACTAACTTTTCAGTACATATTCTTTAATATTGTTGGAATATTCATTGTGTATGTTAGCATTCACTGAAAATTTTTTCACACACAAAATTTTTTTTTCATCTGATAAACCATGCATTTGATAAAACATAACAAGAAGCAATTCAAATACTCTAACAACTTCTGTCCAATACAATAAAAGTGACATGTAATAAGAACTCTGACCAAATTTTAATATATAGTTTAATAAGAAAATTATTTGAAGACTTCAATTCCTCCATCTCTAAAACAAAGATATTCTTATGAAGTTGATGGAATAACACTTGTAAGATTTTATAAGATGCAGAGTCATTGAGATGGAGTTTTGCAGGAGCAGCTCATGCTTGGGTATAAGTAAATTGAGTTCATCTGTAGAAGCAATAGATCTCTCTGTACTGGACATTTGTTTCTTATTCATCATTGGATCATTCAGGTTGAATTGGACTTGACATATGGTGATCAATTATGGCTTTTTGTATTACAGGACCATATTCATTATCAGATCCTTGGGGACCAAGTTTAGCATTAAATATGTTTGCAGTAGCAGACAAATTCATAATCTGCCTGTCAATTCACTCCACTGCCTAGTCATTCTTCTGCCTATATAATAAATTTCAGTGGAGAAATGGTAATAAACATATCTTAAAATTATGATGGCACATTATAGTTTGCAAAACACTTTTACATATTTTATTGCATTCGACCATCTTAACAACCCTATGGGGGAGGCGAGACAGACATTAATATGTCTGCTTCACAGATGGTCATAGATTACCTAATCAATCAGGAAGCAGAGAGCTAAGATTAGAAGCTGGGCTCCCACTCTCCCATTCTATTTAGCTAGATGCATTTTACAGTATGTGTGTGAGAGTTCGGAAATGAGTGTGTTTGTGTATAAAATCTGTTCTTTGTATCAGGACATATAAACAATCTTTCAACTTCATAGTTCCTGGCTTTTGTGAATGGAATTCACATAATGGAATTATGTCGTCGTTTCTCTTGCAGTTTGAACTTACCTTGACAATTACATCATCTAAATTCACATGGGTCACCAAAGAGTGTTCTTATGGGACAGGGACCATTCATTTTCATAGTCTCATTTATGACTCATGGATTTGTGTGGGTGTTGAAAAGACAAATCCAAAGAGAAGAGTGGGAAAAGATTTCTTTCTATATTTAAATATAAATAATAGAAAGAGGCTGAGCTAGGTTATAAATAATGACGAAGTGAAATGTTCTCTGGAAAATCCATGGCAATAGTATTACTGCTCCCTGAGAAATGTGACTGCTTAAAACTCTGGTTTGGGAAACCTGTTTGTTGTAAAATAAATGCTTTTTTATTGCTATTATTACATCAGGTCATTATTCTGAGTTTTTTCCAGGCTTACATTTTATACATTTCAGTGATTCAAGATGTTATGGTTCTTAATATGTATCATGTATTACAAAGAGCAACTTGGGCTATCATTGGGTTATTGCTCTGGCTTGAGGTAGATTTTCACTATTTTTTGCAGCAAGGTGTGAAGACATGTTTATTGTTTTAAACATTAGTCAGTTACTTTATGACAAAGGAAATAGTATTAGGTTCAAATAATCATTATTATTCTTACACACACATGCACACTATAAAGACACTGAATAGTAAAGACATTGAATAGTACACCCAAGTCCAGAATCTGGAAACTGACATATCCATGGCATTGATGGGATTTTGTTGCAGTATTTTTCAAGATTTAATGAAGTTAAGTAATTTAGCTTGCTTTGGGAAATTATCTAACTTGTTGGAAGAAATCACCTAATCTGAGAAGGAAAGTATCACCATCTTTTGGAGGTGCTGAATCTGCCTTTCTTCATAGCTTAGAAGGAAATACTTGTTTGCAGCAGAATGTTTCACATCCTTTTCGTTCGGTTCCAACTTGCAGAGTCATCTTGCTTCTAAAATGGTTTCAGAGCCAGAGATGGGAGGTTTCCAAGCCAGAAAGAAACTCCCCTCATCTTCGAATATGTGCCTTTATGGAATGTGAATCTCAAGGGCCAACTATAACTGAGATCTAAATTTTTTTTAAGTTTCCATCAGATATATTTAGCAAGACTTAAGCATCCATTTGAAGACTTGACAGGAGTTATTCCGATAATCATGTGCAGTATAAATAAATAACTTCTATCTCTTCCACACAGATGTTCTGAGAAGGCTGCAGGGGAGGGACAGCTGAGGTGGGCCCATTAACATTCTAATAGACTTCTGGTTCTGCTTTTTTATTCTACAAGACAGATTTAGCTAATCTAAGCTAAAGGAAAGCTGATTACCTTGTGTTTGAGTTCATGTGAGAGTTTATACTGTATTCTGAAATATTAACCAGTCTCTGAGATAACCATTTATTAGCCTGTTATTAAACATTTACATGTAGATGCACACAGACATATCATTGTATATGGCTTTTATCCTGGGTAAGGGCTATAGTGAGCAGGACTACTCCAGAGAAATGTTAGCAATGGAAAAAAATAGGCAGTAGTATGAAAATATAAATGATCAGAGCCACAACATGCAAGAGATCAGAGATAAAAGTAGACAAGCTTCAAAGAGCATGCTGTTATTAAAGGCCAAATAACAGAAGAGATCAGAAATCCAGGCAGTTCATTCACAGCTTAAAGGGAAGTTAGGCACTGAAGAAGGTCTGAGAACCCATGCAGGTAAGGGTGAGCCAAGGTCCATGAGAATGCAGCGAGGACTGCAGATCTGATTCTGAGGCAAGGTCTCCTCACATTTCCCAGGAAGATGTAAAATCTCCCACTCAAAGTCTGTGAACCTTTGATTGCCAAGTAGACTTAATGATCACCTAAGTGAATTTTGTTAACAAGATAGACTGAATTATGCATTACGGCTGTTCATCTATGGGAGGTTTCCAAGCCAGCTCAGTCCTCTTCCTTGGCAAGTGGGAAAATTGAAACACGGGTGGGGACAGCTGATAGTTTTTGCAAAGTCAGGAGATAAGCACGCCATCCCACACCTCAGAGGTGAAACCAAGGTGCCTGCGTGCGTGGCTCACGTGAATGCTGAAGAGGTTCCTATAGAAATGTTATCAAATTGCTGGGATCCGCTGTGTACCTAACAAAACTTGAGTTTCAAAGTCCACAGGAAGCATAGTCAGAGAGGACTTTCCTTGGCTGCCGTGTGTTTACAAGGCAGTTACTTTGTAGATCAGACTGCACGTGGCTGGCCATCTCTGAGAACCAGGGTAGGGATAACATTATCCGCACCCTCATGCTTGCTCATTAACAAGGAGGCAACCGGAGCTTCTAGTAGTGAAGATTAGGGGAGTCTGAGGGAGGACTTGCGGACACAGATCTCAGGCTCTCTGTATGGGCAATGCCATTGTTTCCATCTGTCACCAGGGATTATAGTGAGAGCAGGGCTCACCCTGCAGATTTCAGGTTGAGAAATGTTGAGCACTAAGGAAAGGGGAGGGGTTATCAGAGGTGGAAAAATAATGAAGAGGGAGTCAGGGGGGGGCGAGCAGGACAAATCCAGGGAGCAGAAATCCAAAACATGGGGGAACTTCCCAAACCCAGGTTGTAGGATCGCTTAAATGTCAAATATCAGGCAGACAAAGGGCAGAACAGAACAAACAGAAATGTCAGGACAGCAGTTCTGAGAGGGAGCCCTGTGTCTGATCCAAGGATTGTCTCATCCCAAGACTCCTTGGTTATTCCTCGCCAAGAAACTATCGCCCAGCACGAAGAAAGAGCTGTACTTCACCAGCAAGAATGGATTCTGACAATGCGTACTTATTGGAGTCTCTGGATGTCAAAATATGCCAGATACCCAGGAATCAGCTTGAAACAAAAGAAAAAGCAACCATGTTTGCATCCATTTCCATCAGCATCCATAGGAGTCAGAGCTAAAAGAGACCTTGGAGATGTCCTAATTCAGTCCTCCAGTTTGCAGACGTGCAGCTGGGGTTCCGTGTGGCCGAGTGACTTGCCTGAGCACACATAGTGAGCGGCAGTGATAGGACTGGAACTTGCACCTCCTGACCTTCTGGTCAGTGTTCCTTCCATAGCCAGGTTTTTAATATTCACAGGATATTGTGGATGAAGGGCTACGTCTCTGGAACATTAGCAATCATTTGTATCATAAATTCAAACTCCCACAGAAAAGAGGAAGTGGAACATCTCCCCACCTCCACCCCCACCAACAGTAGGAAGTTCAGTGAGAAAGAAGAGCCCTGAGAAGTTTAGCAACGACAGTTTATATTTGTCCTGGAAAAGCAGATGTAGGATCTGGGATGTATTAGGAAAGCATTCATTCAGCTGGCAATAATAGAAATCCCAAGCTTTGAGGGCTGAATTGAATGGGGGCAGGGCACATTTTTCTCACCTAACAAGATGTCTGGAGATAGGCAGTTAGGGGCAGTGGGTTAGCAGCTCTGCAAAGTCAGAGGCAGCACCTCCGTGGTTCTCTGTCACAAAACAGTCACCAACACATGTCCAGATAGGAACTCAATTACAGGCCACCCCTCGATGCAGAAAGCTAGTACTGGGTTTTCCAGTACTTGTGAGAGAGATAAACAATGGAGAAAATGTTTAGAACGTGGGCTGTGCTAGGCAGTTCATAAACCTAAAATGCCTGGGTTGACATGCGTTCCACTGCCTCATCCTTGTGGCAGACGTGGCTAATCATCCAAACTTGGATAGGGTCTTGACACTCTTCCTGGCAGAGTTTTCCAAGCAAGTTCTCCCAAGTAATCAGACCTGTCTCATGAGATGACACCTATTTGCTCTCATGCTTTCATGGCAACTCCAAGTTATGACAGGAATGTTCTTTTAATAAAGATAAAGACGGAGCTTAAACATCCAAACTGTAGACCCACAGAAAAAGCTGAGATGGCCTTTAGTCCTGACTCTATTTTAGAGCAGAAGAAACCAAAGCCTAGAGTGGCGAGGAATCTTAATCGTGGTTACACAACAAGCCAGTTGAATGTGGTACCTTTGTAATCAGTTACTTTGAGAGGCTTTATACTTATTCTAATACTGCTGACGCTACTCAAAACATCTCTGAAACTCCTCAGAATTTCTTTTGTTTTGGTAAGTGGGCTGCTAAAACAAGAAAGTTCAGCTTCTCTATTTTATAGATACCTTCTGTCTCCCTCCCTATACTCTGCCCCCACCAAACAGCACTGCCCGGCTCACTCACTCGTTAATTCAACAAAAATTCGTTGAGCATGAGTACCCCATAGATCTAGCATATGACTTGGCTCCAATAACTCTGTGTTATGCTGGAAAAAATCAATACACTCTTGGCCCCTTACCCTCCCCCCTCTCCTTCAACTCTGCTAACGTGGGTTTATGAAACAAGCTGCCTATTACAGGTTGTTGTTCTAGAGTCAACACGGTTCAACAGAACTTTCTGTAGTAATGTAAATATTCTGTAATCTGTGCCACCCACAACAGAAGTCACTAGCCACCTATGACTATTTAGCACTTATAATGTGGCCAGTGTGACTGAGAAGCTGAATTTTTAAACATTTTATTTAACTCATTTAAATTTTTTTAAAAGATTTTATTTATTTATTTGACAGAGAGAGAGCACAAGTAGGCAGAGAGGCAGGCAGAGAGAGAGAGGAAGGAAGCAGGCTCCCCGCTGAGCAGAGAGCCCTATGCGGGGCTCGATCCCAGGACTCTGGGATCATGACCAGAGCCGAAGGCAGAAGCTTTAACCCACTGAGCCACCCAGGCACCCCAACTAATTTAAATTTAAATAGCCACATGTGGGGTGCCTAGGTGGCTCAGTTTGGGGTCTGCCCTCAGCTCAGACCATGATCCCAGGGTCCTGGAATGGAGTCACGCATCAGGCTCCCTGATCAGCAGAGAGCCTGCCTCTGCCTCTCCTTCTCCCTCTGCTCTCCCCCCTGCTTATGCTTGCTCTCTCTCTCTGTCTCAAAATAAATAAATATAAATCTTAAAAAAAAAAAAAAAAATAGCCACATGTGGCTAACAGCTACCACATTGGACAGCACAGGTCTAGACCCTTCCTCCATTTCCTTCCCAACCCATTCCTCTTTATCTCTCAGATACCAGGCTCAATCAAAACTTTGATGAATACTTCTTCCCTCTTCTCTGGAACCCCATGTGGTTGCCTGGACATCATCTCTTCTCTGGCTCCACATCACTTCCTGGTTTTGGCAACTCCATGATTCAGAGGGATAAGCTCTGCTTTAGCCCTAGCTTCACAGACCCTCACGGATGCCCCTGTCCTGATCATCACGTGCAAGAGGGCCAGGAGATTCAGGCATTTGTGGTCCCATTGGAGACATTCAAAATAATGTTCTGAGGGATTTTTGCCCTGTTGGCAAAGAAGAGTCACAAAGTTAGATATTTGCCCCTGGGTGCTTTTAACCTTGAGGTAAAGCTTAGAGGCACTTCCACAAGTAGTCTGTGGGAAGACTTCCCTTCTGTGAGCAGGGAGTATCTGGGAAACAAGCTGGACAATAATTCTTTTTCTCTGCACTCAGCACTTCAATATTCAGTCAGTCACTAGAATGCAGTAGTTCCGTGGTATAGTGATCCCATCCTGGTGCTTTTAGTGGATATGCATTTGTCTGGAATGAAGGTTCTTCGACCTGCCGCTGTCGGAATGTGAAATGACAAAGCCTGGAGACGTAGGGTTCCTGAGGGGCACAGTCTGTTAAGCCTCTGACTCTTGGTTTCGGCTCAGGTCATGATCTCAGACTTGTGGGATTGAGCCCCGCATTGGGTTCTGTGCTCGGTACAGAGTCTGCTTCTGGCCTCCCTCTCTCTCTGCCCTCCCCACACACTCACCCACCTTCACTCTCTCTCAAAACAAATAAATCTTAAAAAGAAAAAAAAAGGCTGGAGACAGCATGAGGGCTCCTAAGCCAGGTTGTACTTTCCAAAGATGACCACAATAGCTCTCGTCTCATATTCATCTCCGCTTGAATCTGGGAAAGCTTGTCACTTAGGAAGGCAAGGGACTGACCCTTGGAGCTCTAATCCACCATGTAAGAATTCCAGCTTTTGTGAGGCTGCCATGGCGGGAGAACACACAGGCCAGCAGAGAAGAGGCCTGCAGATGCCCCATTGGCAGTTAGTCTTCAAGTCCCCCCCACCCAGGCACCAGGCATGTGAATGGGAGCTTCAGATTGCCCTCGCCTTCCAGTCTTCCCAGCTGAGGCCCCAGACAGAAAAAAAATCCATCTGTGTTGCGCCCATTTCACATTCTTGGCCCACAGAATCTGTGAGCATAACAAAATGGTCGTTGTTTTATGCCCCTAAATCCGGGGCAATAATACCCACAATGGTTCCATAAGTCCCAAGAAATGAATAACAAACCGCCAATCCCTACCTCCCCACCAAGCAGCTCCTGGACAGAAAGCACTCTTCATTCACCATGACTAACTCTGTCAGCCACTGCCCTGGGCAAGGTAGGGTGGGTCTGGAAGGACTTTTCTAACAGGACAAATCTCCTGGAGGGTTGACATTTCTTAAGCCATGCAGCAGGATAGGCAGTGTATAAAAGGAAGAAAACCACTTTACCACCTCAGGAACATAGGCTCCCACAGAGAGGGCTTTCAGTGGCAAACCTGGGACTATGAGCTAGTGAGAATTTTAGACTGAATTTTTTTCCTACCCCTGGATCTGAAGTACCGAGTACTTCAGAGGTAACCCCTCGGGTAGAGGCCTCATTGATAAAATTAGTAAATTCTCCAGGACTTAGCTCAAAGAAGCCTGCCTTTCAGGCAAGAAACAGCCCCATAGTTGAGCTGGCTTGAGTTTTCATCATGGAGAGGAGGATTGGGAGTGAGGAGGAGGTGGAGGACTTTGGAGGGAGAACAGTACTCACAAGGGTAAGTCACTTTTCTCTCCACCCTAGAGGGGAGAAAGAGTGGGTGTTTTGTTCCTTAGGGATTCCTAATTAAAAACTGAAGTTTAGAAATGAGGTCCCCAAAAAGACTTGCTCGTAAAGTTTGGGTTTTAGTCCAGAAAGGAAGACTGATGTCTTGTCCTTTCCTTAGCTATTTGCTTGGCCACTGAGCTCCTACCCAAGTGCTTACAAATTGGGCAAGGTGCCCTGGGGGGAGCTGGCATGGTAGATGGGCTGGTGGGAGGGGTGTAAGGATACTTCTTACATTCCCAGGTCTCAGAGAGATACAAGAGGCCTCTGATCAGTCTTCAGATGGAGCTTTGGAGTCTAGGCAGGGAAGAGATTGGGGCTACAAGGTTACCAGATGGCTGAGTTTGGAATAAAAATGCCTGCAGAGCTGAGGAGCTTGGGGAAAGGTATGTCTTGGAAGGGCCACCAGAGCCACAGATCGAGCACCACGGGGGTGAGAGGCTGCCAGCAGTGAAACTGGATCCATGTGACAACAATCAGAAGGGAACCAAACTTCAAGGCAGGCTCTTGCTTAAGGAGACGGGGCCTTCCTTCTGTGCAGAAGCATGGTAAGAGAAGGTGGGCAGTGAAGGGAGCAGACCACTCCCCCTCCCACACTCCAGTGCCCTGGAGCCACAAACTTAGCCTGAATTTTAGGAAAGGAGGAAAGATTTGAAATCAAATATGAGGTTGAAGTTCTAAAACAGAACTGAATTTTAACAACTGGGTCTCACTATTTTAATAACTGAAATAATGCAGAGTTCCAGAAGTAGACTGAGATGACGCTAAAGAGAGCCCTCCATCCAGCCGCAGAGCACAGTTGGGGACAGAAATCCAGAAAAACAAAGCTATTTTATCTATGCGCCCCCACGGGTTGTGTAATCAGCAATCAAACTGGTTGCGCCCTTAACTGACTTGCAGGCAGAGACTGCAGTAGGTGGGGCACGAGGCTGGGGTCCCAAAGCCTGGGGTGAATGCAGCACTTACCAGCTGGCTGCCCTCCAGCACGTCAAGAGAAGTCCCTGAGCTCTCGGGTTCCCGTTTGTGAAGGGCTAACAAATCCTACATTCCAGAGTCAGGAGATCTAAGTGCAATAATGTCCGTACACGTCCAAAAATCAACAGGAATTGCTTTTTGCTTTCTGGTTGCTCCTCCGTGTGTCATCTCCCTGGTAAGGTGACTTCCTTCCTCTCGGCTCTGTGGGTCACTGCTCCTCACCTGTCCATGGCTGAGCAGCTTTTCTGGCTCCCATGTCACTGGCCGCTGGTGAAGTAAGGCTCTTTCCTGCCCAGAGGTCCTCCCAGCTCCCCCTCCGTTCCATGCCAGAGAGCTGTGCCTTGCGGGCCTACAGCAGTGACCACCAAATGCATCTTTGAGCCTTTGAGAACCCGGGGCCCAGGCTAGTGCTTCCCCCAGGGATGCCTGCTTCCCACTGAGAGGAGCCGCTCTGACCCCCTGCTGAGCCACTGACCCTCCTCGGCAATGTCAGCCCGGAAGAGCTGGGCCCAGCGCACGGCATAGCGCCTTGCTGATGAACATTTTTTTAAGAAATCAAGGTGTAACTTATCTATGGCAAAGTGTACAGATCTTAATGTACAGCTTGATGAATTCTTAGATGGATATGCCCATGGAAGCACTCCCTGGGTTAAGGTTTTTAAAAAGTAGATCACCCAGAAGGCTTCCCCTGCCCCTTCCCAGTCAATCCCCTCCTCTGCCAGAGACAACCAGCATTCTGACCTCTAAGCCACACATTTGTTCCATCTGGGGTTGCACCTCTACGTATAATCGTACTGTGTGGAGGCTCTCCTCTCTGACTTGTTTTGCTCAGCATGTCTTTCTGATTCATCCATGCTGCTTCATGTATCCGTGGTCTGTTCCTTTTCATTGCTGAGTGATATTCCACTGTACAAAGATACTACAGTTCGCGTATCTGTTCACCTTGATGGTCATTTATTTGAGTTTGTTTTCAATCTGGGGTAATTATAAATAAAGCTGCCATAGTCATGCACGAAACATGTTTTTGTGAACCTACACCCTCCCTTCTCTGGAGTAAAACCCTAAGAGCAACATGCTGAGTAATGGGGTAGGTGTATGTGGAGCTTAACCAGATAGAGAGGGCATTTAACGAATTCAATCTCTTAGAAGAAACGAGGGAATGAATGGAGGACACTTCAGTGCTGCGGCTCTCAGGTACTAACGTAGGAATGTATGAATTTGGGGTTAGAGGGGTCTCTTGTGAATAAAGTCCTTTGGGCTGACAATGGTTTCAGGAAGGAGCATGAGGCTTTGGAGAGCAAGAAGGGAGAGGGACTGCATGAAAGACCTCTTGGAAGAGGCAGGTCAGAGCTGGCGTGAGATGGAGGCTGGCAGGGGCCTCCCCTCTGTGTGGAGAGCAGGGCCCGTGCTCGGCCGGCCCACAGAGAGAGCGGAACAGTACGCTTCCATGGATTCTTGGTTTTGGTCCCTAACTGGTTGCCTTCACCCTGGGAGTCTTCAGTCATAAAACATTGAGCTGCCAAAGCATTATCAATTCAGCCATACGATAATGTATCAGCAATGGAAACCACAGTTAGTGCAGCTGTCAGTCAAGGCTGCTCCGGGGAAAACAGGAGGCCCAGAGCCCTGCCCTTCCCTTGCTGTTCCAGCTTCCCCTCCGCGATGAGACCGCCTGTGCCACCTTGCTATCTCCAAACACTGTGGGATCTGCTTTTCAAGCTTCACTCAGCCTTTGCTGTGGCGACCTCTTTAGAGCTGGCAGCCCTCCCCTGCTCCCAGGAGTACTGGAGTGCCTTCTGCATCTCAACAGGGGATTATGGGAGAGTAAAATGACTGCAATTAGTGGTGAAATTTCAGACATTGGGAGGCAGGGGAGTTGAGGAAAGAGCAATGGAGACATCCCTGTCTCCCAAAATCTCACCTGGTTTGCCTTGCCATGTGATTGGTCCTGCTGGTAATACTTCTCTGCACTTCTGGCTTTATTTTGAGGCTCACATTAAAGATTCTTAACCTGCCTTAGGTGGGCCTTACTTATCGCCAGGCTTCTGCCCCCCAATTCCCTCATTCTGGCCACTCCAGCCTTCTCTCTGCCCTCTCTCTACACTCCAAATTCTTGTCTCAGAGCCTCTGCAAACATGGCCCCAGCCTACTTGCACCCTCTTCTTACTCCCCACTTTTTGCCAATTCCCTTTATTCCTGTACCTTAACAGATGGCTATTCCTGGTCCTCCGTTCTATGGAAGGTCCCCCTCAGAGACTGAAAGACCCCTCAGAGACACAGGTGTCCTGCCTAGCTCTTACAACTCTTGAAATTTTAAAAAAATACTTTATTTATTTGAGAGAGACAGAGTGTGAGAGAGAGAGAGCACAAGCAGGGGGAGTGGGAGAGGGAGAAGCAGACTCCCCGATGCGAGGCTCCATCCCAGCACGCTGGGATCATGACCTGAGCTGAAGGTAGCCACTTAACTGACTGAGCCACCCAGATGTCCCAACTCTCAAACTTTTGAAAATTACTTGTGTGGTACGTGGTGACATTTACACACACCCCCCACCTCCCACAACAGGAACATAAACCTCATTTGGACATGGGTTTTGACTGCCTAACTCAAGGGTTGACACATCATACACACTTAACCTAAACCTATGGCATTAAGCAAGGGAACAAACGGTCTTTGTTCACCCCCATGCCTTCCATGATAACTATAACCTTAAGGTAAATTGGACCATCGTTAGCATTACTATCATTAATGGGCGAAAATCTTCAGTTACATGGTTTCAGTTGAACGAATGTGCCAGGTTTGTCTCCTCCCATTGGAAAACAAATGTTTTTTAAGATGATTTTGCCCAAGCACTGGAACTGAGTTAAAATTAGCCATTTAACCTTCATGTTCAATTGTCAGTTCTTTCTTTCTTTCTTTTTAATATTTTATTTATTTATTTGAGAGAGAGACAGAGAGAGAGAGCATGAGAGGGGAGAAGGTCAGAGGGACTAGCAGACTCCCCATAGAGTTGGAGCCCAATGCGGGACTCGATCCTGGGACTCCGGGATCATGACCTGAGCCAAAGGCAGTTGCTTAACCAACTGAGCCACCCAGGTGCCCCTCAATTGTCAGTTCTGATATTGACATCGGCAGGAGGCTCCTGCAAGGTGGTTCTCAAGTAGTGACCACTCCGAATTAGTCTGATCATCCAGTTTGTTGATCACTCTGCTCCTGGGCCTTCCTTTCTTGGCTCATCCTTGGCCTCTGGGGGATATTTCAGGGACCTCAATCCCTTTAAGTCCCCATTTCCTCTGTAAAATGGGATAAAAATCTGGAAAGTGGAATAATAATGAGTGCCTCCCTGGGAGGGTGATTGAGAGATTCGGGTTTAGCACGGGTCCTGGCACGTAGTAAGTGGTCACCAGATGGTAGCTGTGACCCCTGAAATCATTCCTATGACACAGCACCTCGAGGGAGCCTTAACTTGAGGCCTCGTAGAGAGAGGGCAGAAGGACCTTTCGGAAATGTCTGAGCTCACAGTCTGTGCTGATAACAGGTAACTCGTGAGGCAAAGTGTAGACTGATAACCTGCAAAAGAAACATGAGGATTTAATGTTGACCTCCGGTTCCTCTTATTAAGCAGCTTCCCTAGCCAGAAGCAGCTGGGCTGACAGTCTCAGGGCAGGTCCTGGCCAGTCCTGGTGGGCCAGCGATTGGTGGGCCCACTCCGCCCTTGTGCCAACATCCGGATCTGAGTCTTACACATTGCCTAGGTTCCTGGCGGGCGAATGTTCTGAGGGAGGTTGGGTTTTACTTGTTGACACGAGAGGAAGGACTGCAGAAGAGCCACTTTGTCCAAATGACGTCGGCTCTGGGCAGGCCGGGCAGCCTCTGCTCTCTGCCAGGATACACAGTGCACGAGGTGGCCTTCAAAGTCCATCCGAGTGGAGGTAGGGGGGTGACCTTGAGTCTGCCTGAAAAACAGTCCCCCACTGAAGCCACAGCAAGATACTCCCTGTGACTATCAAACCTTTCCCAGCAGCAGCCCCTGAAACAGCTCAGGCGCGCTCATCTCTGCTCATCACTGCTTAGTTAGCGTCTAGTATCTGGAGCAGCAGTGTTCCATCCAGTCCTCCTGCAATGCTCTGAGGGAGACGGGGAAGTTATAAGCCATCTTGAGTTTACGGGTAAGGTGATGGAGGCCAGGGGACAGGCTTTGCTCAGGGACAGCTGATGGTTGAGCAGAGAACCCAAGCCTCCAGCTGTTATTCTAAGTCTTAGCCCGTGTTTCTCTCCTCTTAGGCATGGCACAGCCACTGCTGACCTTGACAGACACAGCTTACTTCCCACTGCTGCCAGCCCTGGCGACCGCCCTGGGCTTCAGAAAAACTAGCTCAGGGCCTTTGTGCTCCTTTGTGCTCCCTTGGCTGGGAAAGATGTTACTTCAGGAGATATACCACTGCCTCTAAGGAAGCATTCACCAGCCACTCTCTCTCTCTTCACCCAGCTCAATGCCTTCATGTTCCTTACCTCAGTCATTTTGTTTATTTTTGTTTCCCTCGTTTAGGCAAAAACCTCAGGAATTGTGTTTGCTACTGGCTCCCAGCGCTTGGCACACAGCACCAGCCTCAGACTCTGCAGCTAAGACCCTTGCCCTGGGCCCCAGAGGACCTGCCTCAGGCTCTTGAAGCTGTGCCCCCGCTGTGGGATAAGGAGCCCACAGGGCCTGGCCCACCCAGAGCTACTGCCTTCCCCTCTAGTAGACACCGTGGGTACTCCAGAGCTGGGAATTCCCTGGCCACGTGGCCGTAAACCACGTCAGGGCTTGTGTAAGCCTCATCTTCCCGAGGGCAGATCACACCACTGGTATGAGACCTTGGAGCCTGAGGAGTGGACAAGGGGAAGACTGTGCATCTGAGGCTCCTCAGACCCCTAGGCAAAGAGGGCAGGGTAGTGGGGAAAAGGAGGGATTTCCAGCTGAGAGCTAGAGGTCTGGAGATGGTAAGGAAGCTCTCCGAGCCACCGATTTTCAATGCACAACTCCAAGAAGCCCTAGAACTACACATTTGAGCCTGGTCTTCCTGGTCTCTACAAGGGTATGCTATACACCAGTGCATTATTTTGATTTATAACTTAAAATTTAGACATGTGGTATGGGGTCCTCCAATTATTCTGTCACCCAGAGCCTGACAGATGTTAGGGGCAGGCCTGCTAACACACAGCAGACAAGCATTAAACATTAGCTAACTAAATATAAAAATGAACGACCAAGTGAGTGAATAAAGTTTAGGCCCCTACACCAGAGCTTCTACAGTGGCAGCTGGGGGAAGTTTCCAGAAAGAATAAAACTGACCCTCTAAGTCTGTCTGGATATGCACATCCCAAGCAAGGAGCTTGTGCTATGGTGGGTCAAGTCAGTCTGCCTTGGGGATTTTTATAGGACAGAGTCAGCCTCACTAATAAGATCAAATTAGAACCGTGACCAAAATAACTGGCCAATTTCTAAGGTGGTCTGGAAGGCAGCTTTGAGCTTTTCTGTGGATTTAATTCCCCCACTATGCCTTCCTTCATCCTCTGACTGCATCTGTGGCATATAGCCAACTCCATCCTATTTTTCTAGAAACCCTGAAGCTTGTGGATAACCCCCAGTAAGATAATATATTAACAAAAGAAGAGAAAAGAGTTAATTCCATAAACTGCAGTAACTTGCTAAGTCAACTCCTTTTAAAACATTTTAGAGATTTTAAGGTCAAGAATTAATGGTCCGCTTACTTCAAAGGAATCAATTTATTTCTTCGGTGTTCATTTTCAGAATCAATCATTTTGCGTCACCTCGAGAACTTAAGAACTTGAACTTGAGAGCACATTACCGTAAAACACTCATCAGTCTATCTATGACTTCCAGCTACTACAAGTTTTTTTCACATAAATCCCAAAGATAGTTGATTTCTTATTGCTTTGCTTTAAATGTTATAGCTGGTAATAAGTAACTCTGCACAGGAGTTCTAAATAATGGGTAGCAAAGTGAAGGGCTTGCCAGGATCAGTGCAGACCAACACACAGGTAGAGCAAACCCACACAGGCCAGGCATGTGCTAGGTTCTGGCAGGGGCTGCCCGTGTTGCTGAGCAGTACCAACAATCAATCCGGGAAACGCATAGAGAAATATGGGTTTGCTTTTCCCTCCACTAGCTGAGTTATTCCCGCAAGATGGGCTTGCTTGGGGTCCAGAATTCTTTAAAGATTTATACCAAAAAGTTGGAGGGCAATATGTAGACACCAATATATCTTTGGTAACATTTATTAGGTTTCTGCTAGATACAAACATCCCATCAATTTAGCCTAAAGGTTGAAGCTATTGTCTCAATATGTGTCATTCTACCTCCCCAAGCTTCAGCATGGGTAGATGATCTGTGAGACAGTCTCCACACTAACTGTCTAGAAAACCCTGTGTCAATCAACACTGCCAGAAGTTCAGAAAGATCAGCTGTTGGGCTTTGGAAGATAGAACCTCCAGATGAATGAGGGGCGTTTACTTAGGGCTTTTTGGCCATTGTATACCCAGTGAACAGTGCCGAGAGTAGATGAGTGAGGGCGGCTTTCACAGAGAAAACCTTAATAATTCAAGCCCCTAAGCAGCCTCTTTACAAAGAAGTGGCTTTGAATTAAACACACATTGAAATTACTCATTCCAAATTAGATTTCAGGCTGAGTGTCATTACTGAAGTCGAGAAGAGACAGCTGCAGTCCAAGGTCACCTGTTCTCCTCAACCTTCAGTGCTCATTGGATCAAGGCTATATTTTCCCTTGGGACATCTGCGTGGCTCAGTTGGTTGGGCGTCAGCCTTCGGCTCAGGTTGTAATCCTGGCATCCTGAGGTTGAGTCCCACATTGGGTTCCCTGCTCGGTAGGGAGAGAGCCTGCTTCTCTCTCTGCCTGCTACTCCCCCTGCTTGTACTCTTTCTCTCTGACAAACAAATAAATAAAATCTTAAAAAAAAAAAAAAAAAGGTTAAATTTTCCCAAACTGCCACATAGTTTACACTGCATTTGTTTGGATGTAGTGAGAAACTTGGAGTGGTGGCGGGGATATTATCAGTTGTAGGAATAGGAGATGGAGATGAGCCCCTCCAAACTGTTCACTAACTACATATTTGACCTTGAGAGAATTCTGTCCTGTGATCACTAAGGTTCTGCCCACTTCTAACATTTTATGATCTATAGCTGTTTCTAATGAGAATTACGTCACAACTGATGCTTCGGACACCCTTTCAAGTCGTGAAGGTAAAAATGTAGCAGTGACTCCAGACATTGGCTGCATGTTGAAATCACCTGAGGAGCTTTAACAATCACTGATGTTGGGTCCCACCCAGAGATTCTAATTTATCTAGCCTGAGGGTAGCCTGGGCTTTAATTTTAAAAGCTCCCCAGGGATACTCATGTACATCTTGGCTGAGAACCCCTGCTTCAGAAAGAAACCACATGGGGTGTGTGGCAGACACTGTTAGTTACCCAAAAGTCATTCATAGATCATGTTCCCTTGTCTTCTTCTCATAAAAAGGCCAGAAAACTAAAATGTTTTCCCCCCTAGACTCTCTTGTAGCTAAGAGGCCCACACGATGAGATATAAATGGACCAACGAGATATAAATGAAATTCCCTGGGTGGAGATCCCAGGAATTCCTTTAAAGGACCCTGATTTGGCTGCCATATGCTTTGGCATCTTGCCCATTGCTTTCTCTTTTTCTTCCTTCCTATCATCTGGGAGGATACATGAAGACCCCAAGGATCGAGGCCCCTTTTCTTTTCCTGCTCTGCCATCTTTACATTTACATCTGGCTCTTGACTAGTTGGTTACAATATGGCTACAAGTCTAGGCATGACCTGTGGTGCCTGTCCTCCTATCCCAGAACTGCTTGATGCAGGAAATAAATTAATCCCCTGACTTCTTTCAGTCACTGCCAGTCATGTCTCCTCTTGCCTGCAGCCCAACACCATCCTTAAATGATACAGAACATGAAAGGTCTTAACAAAAAGTGCTCCACCTTCTCAAGATCTCAATCTTACAGCATGGACACAGAACAAGAGACAATTTCCTTCATTTAAAAATAGCCATTATACGTAAACCACATATACTCTTAAGCAAGAAGTCATGTTGTTTGCTGTAGAAGGCTCCCCACAGGGCTTACACTTTGATAGAATCATCTGGAGCCTAACTACTTGCTTCAGGTTATGGATCTTGGAAAGCTGTGCTAATATTTAACTACCAATAAGATCCCAACCTGCCTCACGAAAGCTGGCTAGGTATAAGGCCTACTGTGCTCTAGGGTACCAGGGCCGAAAGCTGAGAACGCAGTTGTATAGAATAGAATTGAGGTTCAATAAACCTCAGGAGCTCTCATAAAAGAGAGGCCATAATTCTAGTGATCATTAATAACTAACCCAGAATCTATGTGAATCTGTGTGACTGGGGTGGGTGGGGCCGTTACTTCTCTTGAAGCCTTGACTTCCTCACTTGTCCTCTAAGCCTCCTTTCTACACCTACACTCCCCCTCCTTACAGGGAAGAGACTAATTGTCAGCCAGCCTTATGTCCCCTGCACCTAACAGAGAATCTGGCAGACGGTAGGTACTTACTAAATGTTCATTAAATGAGTAAACACACACTTATCCTCACACTTGTCTCACACTCATCTACATGTACCCACCACTACTCCCCCTTCCCGTGTAGTGAGAAATCCAATTTTGTTTTCTTCTCTTACTACCTTGTCCAGGTGACCTACTGCCATTCCTGCCTTCGATGCTGGCATTAAGAAAGAGAAGTGAGAAAGCAATGGGAGAGACTTACAGGTTGAAGGAGGTGATTTTTTGTTTTTAAGGACATGAGTGTCTGCTGACGGCAGTAATCTAGTAGAGCAGGACTGGTTGAAGATTCAGGAGACAGAGAGAAGAAACAAAGGGCCAAGGTCCTTGAGAAGGTGAAAGGGGAGTTGAGTCAGGGCATAAGTGGGAGGCAAGGAGGGGGCACTTCCTCTACTGAAACAGGAGGGAAGGCAGGCTTATGTCAGTAGACTTGTAAGTTTGGCTTCTATTTTCCTATTAAAATAGAAAATTTTATGATTGAATATCTGGCTCAGGTCATGATCTCAGGGTCATGGGATCAAGCCCTGCATCAGGCTCCATTCTGGGCATGGAGCCTTCTTGAGATACTCCTCCTCTCCTTTTGCAACCCACCTCCCCTCCCCTGCTCATGCGCGCTCTCTCTCTTGGCTGAGAATACCAGTAGCAATAGTGTATAGAAGGTTGAGAAAGAAAAGCTAGTTTTGGGGATCCAATCAATCCAATCAGCCCATGTCTTAATTGTCTAATAATCAGCTCAAGCAGAGAATCAGTATGAAGTTATTTTCTCACACTAGATCAAAGTAAGTTTCTGCAATTTCTCCCCTATACTTCAACATCACCCATTCCGACCCATGGCAAAGGAAGGAGAGACAGAAAGCCTATCTGCACTACAGCAGGTGAAATTTGAGAAATTCATTCAAGCTAAAATGAGGCCACCTAGAATCTAAAACATGGTGACTGAGAGAAGCAAAGATTTAATAGGTAGTTCTGAGGGCCCTAGACATCCTTTGGCAAAACTTCCAATGCTTACTGAAATAAGACTTATAGTAAACAATGATCTTAACATCTCAAGATTATAGTAACTTTACCTTAGTCAACCTCAAGCCATTCTACACAACATTCATAGATATGTCCTGAAACACGGCACAGGAGGTAGGGAAGAAACTATGGGGTAGTTTTCCCTTGTTTAGACCCCATGACATTCTCTAGGAACCTCCTGGCACACTGCTAGGTATCCCTCACCAGACAGGGAAGAAGAGCCCCCTCCAAAAAGGGCGTAGCAAGGAATTGGTTCTGGCCCAGAACCAAGAATGGGGAGGGACCTGAACTCACATCTGGTCCTGGGAAAACATGATTCTTAGCCTCACTTGTACACAGAAAGACGAGTATCAGGCCCACAACTTAAGGAAAAATACTGACCAAAATTATTCAACAGAGTCTTATGCCTATCTTCTGCTAATTCAGCAGCCACTGTAATTCCCATCCTCAGCTCTCCCAGTCAGAACTTCTACATCTTCCTCCCTTTTCTCAAAGTGATCCCGGGGCGTGGGGGGGCAGGGAGGGGACCTAGAAAACTCCTTAATCTCAACAAAAGTTTGAATATTTTTAAAAAGATTTATTTTAATTCAAGTTAGTTAACATATAGTGTATTACTAATTTCAGGGGTAGAATTTAGTGATTCATCAGTTGCATATAACACTCACTGCTCATTACATCACATGCCCTCTTTCATGCCCATCACCCATTCACCCCATTCCCTCACCCACCTCTCCTCCAGCAACCCTCAGTTGTTCCTTATAGTTAGGAGTCTCTTACAGTTTTCCTGCCTCTCTGTTTTTATCTTTCTTTATTTTCCCTTCCCTTTCCCTATGTTCATCAATTTTGTTTCTTAAATTCCACATATGAGTGAAGTAATTTGGTACTTGTCTTTCTCTGACTGACTTATTTCACTTAGCATAATATACTCTAGTTCCATCCATGTCTTTGCAAATGGCAAGATTTCATTCTTTTTAATGGTTAGAAATATATATATATATATATCCCCCATCTTCTTATCCACTCATCTTTCAGTGGACACTTGGTCTGTTTCCATAGTCTGGCTACTGTGGATATTGCTGCTATAAGCATTGGGGTGCATATGCCCCTTCAAATCACTATGTTTGTATCCTTTGGATAAATACCTAGTAGTGCAATCACTGTGTCATAAGGCAGTTCTATTTTTAACTTTTTGAGGAACCACCTCATGGTTTTTCAGAATGACTGCATCAGTTTCCATTCCTATCAACAGCGTAAGAGGGTTCCCCTTTCTCCACACCCTTGCCAACATCTGTTGTTTCCTCAGTTGTTCGTTTCAGCCATTCTGACCAGTGTGAGGTGGTATCTCACTGTGGTTTTGATTTGTATTTCTATCTAAGTTTCAAATATTTGACCATACTTCTTCTGTTGTCAAATTGACCAACACTCATAACGCTAAAAATTTGGAGTTTCTGTGGAAGTAGAGTCTTGTGGTGAGTGCCTTTGTAAAGCACTGACTTCAACATTGTGGAATCTTATCCACTTGAAAAGACTGCTATTAGAGGAATTAAGATGAATGAGTTGACATGCTTTTATGATGGGAAAGGAGTTAGATAATTTTGAAGTCCATATTCAGCCTTCTATTAAAATATAAAATCACATGGCAGAGCATCAGGATGGTTTCAAAACAGTGGTTGGCCAGAGTATGGGACTCAGTGGCTTCTGGAAGTGCACATTTATTTTTAAAGGAAAAGTTAAAAAGAAGAATGTTGGAGTGTAGGGTTGGTTACACTGAGAAAATCTGCCTGGAATGACCAGACATCATGGGAAATAGCCCAGTTCATTTGACAGAGGAAATCCAGTGCTTCTACCCACTGGAAAGAGATAATTCTGAGGAATTTAAATGTATAGACAGAAAAAGTAAGAGAAGCCAAAAGTAGAAAACAACAAAGGATTTTGAGACCCCAAATATATATATACCTTTGGATCACAATTTTCTCTGCCACTGGGTATCTAACCAACCCTCTTTCATATATATTCACCCTCATTCACCCTTGACTCTCCAGTGATTTCCAATGGATTTTGGTTAGAACCCTAACAGACCTTGTCCAATGGTCTTCAATCAGGATCATAATGAAAGACAACCCAAGAACCCCATTTACTCTTACTCTGCTTAGAATGTCTCTACATTAGGGGTGCCTGGGTTGCTCAGTGGGTTAAAGCGTCTGCCTTCAGCTCAGGTCATGATCCCAGAGTCCTGGGATCGAGTCCCGCATTGGGCTCTCTACTCAGCAGGGAGCCTGCTTCCCCTTTTCTCTCTCTGCCTGCCTCTCTGCCTACTTGTGATCTCTGTCTGTCAAATAAATAATAAATAAAAACTTAAAAAAAATAGAATGTCTCTACATTAGCTCAACTTTCCATTAATGACACTGACTGTGGACTTCCGGATAATGAATATAAGAAAGTGGTTCTGTTATCAAGCATCCTAAATAGCTCCTTGTTATCATCACCAAGATCTGAAGTTACATGTTGTCCCACTTGTGAGCTCATTAATCCCCACTTTCCAGGGGGAGCTGTACGTTCACAGAGAACAGCTCAGTGGAGGTCGGTAACAGCTGTCCAGCTGCGGTACCGCCAGGCCACAGACACACTTGCCTGAGTGGACCAGGAATGTATATCGGGGGCAAGGGAGGGCAGGCAACAGGGGGTTTGAGCTAATCAAAATACAAGGCTTGTTTAGAATTTATTGACGTGCTGTTAAATGTGTTCCAGCTTTTCCTGGTATGATGGCTGTTTATTTATTGATTTTTCAAAAGAGCTTTCAATATTGTGGTTTGTTTATCATGGAGGTTTGAGCTGTTGAAAGTTGACCTCAAAATTGATGTAATTAACTGGTTTCATTTGCTCTGTTTAATTGACATTGACTTGCAGGCAAAAAGTGTGTGTGGGGGGGTGTCATTTTCTAGTTAGTTGGTTGTTGTTTTTGGCTTTTTGAGCCTTCTGGTTATGCAACAATAACTTTCCAAATGTTAGCTCCTCTCTGATTATTAGCTTTATGATGATTACTTTGCCATTATGCCTAATCAACAGCTGTGCGGAAATTCATTTTAATCATATTTTTCCTGCTTAGAAATTAGCAGATGAAGGATAATTACTACCAAAGAGCTCCACAGTTCTGATTGGCTGCCTCCTGTCTAACATTGTTGAAAATAAAAAAAATGACAACAAACCTAAAGAAAATGTAAAACTTTTATTTTTACTTCATAAATAAAGTATGAATTCTTGGCCTTTTTTTCCCATCTAGAGGCTAACAACGAGTTTCTCATTTCTCTGTCCTGAGACCAACCACTTTTACCAGACTATGGTTATTTTGTTAACTAGATTAGTTAAACTAGATTAAAGGTGGTCTTTACAGATCCTTAACCAATGGTGCCTTAAGCAGCCATAGAGTTGTGAGGGATGGCAAAATGTCTTAAGTCCTTCTCCAGAATTTAAGAAATGAGCTTTCCCTTTCTGTAGCTTTCACAGAAGCATCAGAACTTTGAACAATACCAGGGGCTGCAATGGCTCAGAGAGACCATCCTATCCAGGGCTTGCTTGTGGACCTGGGAGTAGATGTACCCTAAAAGATGTTAAGACTTACAGAACAAACCCAGCTCTTTCATTTTACAAAACTAGAAACCAAGAGGGTCTCAGAGTCAGTGGTGGCAAAAGTGGAATTGAGAAGCAAGATTCTCAGGTGTCCTAAACCTCCTGTATCTCAGAAAAGCCACCACTTTCTCTAACCCAGAGTCATTGTTAGCACTTCTTCCTGAAGGCTCAGTCAGCGTCCCCTCATGGCACTGCCCTCTGACCTCTGCTCTGACAAGACATTTGGATGAGGGTGTGATTGCCGTGAGATCCACTGGACAAATGAAACTTTCTGACCTCAAACAGTGACTGACAATGATGGATGGTTGGTTGTTTCCCTGGTACCACTGATTTTAAGTATAGTGAGGAATCTATGAGCCATGGCTTAGAAAAATTAAAGTTCCAAAATGAAATAGCAAGTTTACCACACCATCAAGGACCAACCGTGCAATGAGGACTGGTCTTTAGATTTAAATGCTTTCGTGCTCCCAACGAATAGCAGATCATTAACAAACAATAGTTTGGAAACTGTTGAAAATACAATCCATATAACTTCAGATAATTTCATTAGGTTTCAGATGTTATTGATATTTGATTATGAAATAACCTTACAACATCGAACAAACATGAGAAGAACAGGTCTAGACTATCTTTTTAAAAAAAAAAAAAAACAAAAAACAAAGATTTTAAGTAATCTCTACACACAATTAGGGCTCAAATTTACAACCCCAAGATCAAGAGTTAAATGCTCTACCAACTGAACCAGCCAAGTGCCCCCATGATGTAGGATATCTTACTGTCTAAACATCAGAACAAACAAACAAAGAACAAACAAACAAAGAAAAAATGTAAAGAACTGACATACTTGAAAACAACAGTTCTCCAACTTTCTTTGTTAGAATCGCCTGGAGGGTTCAATAAAACACAGATTGCTGAGCCCTTCCCTGCCGGTTCTCATTCAGTAGATCTCATATATGGCCTGAGAATTTGCAGCTCTAACACGTTTCCAAATGAGCCTGCTGCTGCTGATCCAGGGACCACACTTCAAGAACCACGTGTCTGAAAGTTAATGATTATCAACTGCTACAGGCTTTGCAGTACCATCTCCTCACTTATATATACAACTAACATTTGAATTAAATGCCTCTGAAATGCCCATTGCTTAGCAATCATCTGTCTGTCTGCCTTATCTTCCATTATACACACATCTGCCCCTTCTTCTTGCTCCCTCCCCACCCCTGTCCCCCACACACTGTGTATTCCTTCAGGACAGGGGCAAGGACAGGGCAAAGAAGACTGAGTTCTTTTTTGGGGTCTTTTACAAAGTCTAGCCTAGTGACTATAAAGCATGTTGTCTTGATTTGCAATGGAACTAAATTCAAGATAGGGGAGATAGACTAAATCACTTTAAAAATCCATTCTAGCTCTAAGGTTTAATTATTCAAAGGTTACGTCTTCAACCTGGTATCTGTGCTCATTTCCACCAGCTAGCAGTCCACTAACTCCATTTCCCCCTATCAATCCAGTGTACATAGCTGGATTGCAGTTTCCAGACTCTCCTCGAATAAGACATAGCCATGTGACTGATTTCCAGTCAATGGAGTGTGCATCACTTCTAGGACTAACCCACAAGAACCACCCACACCAGATCCTCCATGCTCTTCCCCCTCAACTAGCTCTAGGCAGCTTAGCAGATAAACTGATGATGAAGGACCCTAAGGTGAACCCAGTCTGGGTTCCCACATCACGCTTGAAGGAGATTTGCTCCAGTCAGGACCTGCTTCGAACTTTCTAAGGGCTAGAGGTAAACTTCTGTTGTACAAGTCCAATGTACAAGTCTGTCCATCCTAGCCTTAAATACTTTCAGAGCCTTGGCTCTTATTTCACAGATGTGAAAGCCTAGACTGTGGAAATGGCATCTGTGGAGATCTTCTTGTTTCTGACTCTCAGCCTTCTCCTCCATAAGCATCCATCTCATTGTCTCTTAATGCAAATGGTTTCCATTGTCATGACAAGAAACTCATCAAGGCCTTTAAGGCTTTAAGCTTGCCACCGGTTGACACTCTTACCCTGTATTCCATGCAGTTCACATCCTATGGCTAAGGAGAGATGCTAACCATCTAAGATAAGCACCTCTTTGAACACAGAACTGTTCATTAGGCATCCCTAATATGCCTACACAGCCCTGGACTTCTTCAGGAGAGAAGTTAGAGGACCTCGGTGTCCTGAGGTCTGCAATCCTGCTACATGAGTTTTATTTGTCTCCCCAGGCATTCGGGGGTTCAGATCCCTTGGGGCCCTCATTCTCACTGAGAACATGGTTGGAAGGTTTACTCCCTGCTTGTGCAAAAGAGTCCAGGAACTTGGCAGAGACTAATTGGTCCTGAATCTGAAGATCCTAGCTGAGATCCCTTGGAGACCCTTATAAGGAACAGGATCTACTTTTTTTGCAAATGTCCAGGGGTTGTACTGGATATTTTATGTGCATTTTTTCAAAAGATTTTGTTTATTTATTTGACAAAGAGCATGAGTAGGCAGAGTGGCAGGTAGAGTAGGCAGAAGGACAAGCAGGCAAGGAGCCTGACATGGGTCTCCATCCCAGGACTCTGGGATCATGACCTGAGCTGAAGGCAGACATTTAACTGATTGAGCCACCCAGACGCCCCTTTATGTGCATTTTTGATTAGAATAATATAACTCTTATAGTTGGGGATAATGAGGCACAGAAAAAGGGAGTTTTTTTACCCTCATCACATAACAGTGCTTCACCTGAGTCCTTCCGACTCCAATGCTAGTGTTTTTTTTCTAGCATAGTATGTAGCCTGTCTAAATCTGCCCAGGAATATGCCACACTTGGGAGGCTCCACACCCCCTGTGACAGACACTACTTTTTACCAGCAGATCCCCAGTGTGATTTAGTTAGGTTTAGAATGTGCCTGCTACTAAAGTTCCTCTCCCAGATGCCTTGCAACTGGGAGGTGGGTACATAACTCATCCTAGCCAATATGGTGTCAATAGAATTGTTTATGTAGAGCTTCTGGGAAAGCTCCTTAAGACAATAGCAGAAAGCTAGAGTATAATTTTTTTTCTTTATTTGTATTTTTTAAAAAAATATTTTGTCCTTCTTCCTTTTTTCTGCCTGAAACTCAGATGTCATCACATCTGGAGGCAGAGATGATGTATTAGAACCATAAGGCATCAAAATGACCTCCCAGAGCAGCATCCCAGCTCTGTGCTGTCTCCCTCTGGATTTCTTTTACTTGAGAAAAAAATAAAAACACACATTTGTTTAAGCCACCATTTCGTCAGGTTTTCTGTTGCCGGCAGTCAGACAAGATTCTAAGAGCTTCCCCTTCAAAGCCATCTGCTACAGAAGTGGGAGTAGCTTTCCTGGCTCGTCTTGCTAAAATACATACCAGTTCTTCTGGCTGCTCCTATTTCCCAAACCACATCCCCCCGAGTTTCTCTGGAGGGTCCCTAACGATGGGACTGTGGAGTATGCAGGCTGTATCCCAGCACTGAAGAGGCACCAGACGAATGGGCAATGTCATCTGCGGTTTGTACTTCTCAAGGATCTTCCTGCATCCACCGTGACTGAATGCCCCCTGCCCCACCTCGAGCATGGAAGCCCACTGCCAAAGCTGTATTCAAAAGGACACAGAACAGCACTTAAGTGCACATGCCCGAACCACTAAATCATGGCACACATGCCCGAACCACTAAATCATGGCACACGTAATGGTCTTTCAGCTTCTCTCCAGCTTATTTCAAACAACTGTCAAGATTCCCCAGCAACACAGGAAGGGTCCCACAGGAGCCTAACCTGGTGCTAATCACACCAGGGCCCCTGCAATGGTGACAGCAGCGAGCCATTGTGCTTTGTGTGGCCCTTTCAGCAGCAACCATTGCACAGGAAAAGGAAGAGCATGAGAGGATTGTTCATGAGACACCTTTGAAACGCCCCCAGGATTCACAGAAATAACTGGGGAAAGATATTTGCTCTGATTACTATGGCTATGAAGAAAATCTCCCCAAAACTTAGAGGCTTAGGACAACAATAAGAATTCAGATCTAGGAATTCAAGTGGGGCACAGAAGGCTGTTTTGGCTCTGGTCCTCAATGTCCGTGGCCTCTGCTGGCAGGAAGCTAGAATCCTTAGAAGACTCATTCATTCACATGTCTGGTGGTTGACGCTGGCTGTTGGCTGGGGGTCTAGATTAGGCTATCAGCTGGAGTATACACATGAGGCCTCTCTGTGTGGCCTGAGTTTCCTCACGACACAGTTCTAAGGGCAAGTGTCCTAAGAGAAAGTGCCATGTTACCTTTCAGGACCTAGCCTTGTAAGTCATCCAGAGCCATTTCTGCTGCATTCTATTGGTTCAAAGGAAGGGACCATAAACTCCAGCTCTTGAGGGAGGCATGTTAATATCACATTGTAAGAACGCATGAGATGAGGGGCACCTGGGCGGCTCAGTGGGTTAAGCCACTGCCTTTGGCTCAGGTCATTATCTCAGGGTCCTGGGATCGACCCCGGCATTGGGCTCTCTGCTCAGCAGGGAGCCTGCTTCCCCCTCTCTCTCTCTGCCTGCCTCTCTGCCTAGTTGTGATCTCTCTGTCAAATAAATAAATAAAATCTTAAAAAAAAAAAAAACACATGAGATGGAACACACACACACTCCAGTCCAGTTATCTTTGGAAAACACAATCTGCCACAATGTTGAAGGAATTTGGATGTCCTACTTTTACCCTGGGGGTTGAAGGCTGGAGATGAGAGGCAAGAGGCAGGGATATATGGTTACTGGCATAGATCAGGGGAGAACTGAATTGCTGATTCAATTTTAGAGTTACATATATTCTCAGGCCCTTGCTATGGTAGTCAGCTCAGGCTGTTAAAACAGAGTGCCATAGCCTGGGTCACTTATAAACAACAGAAACTTATTTCTCATAGTTCGAGAGGCTGGAAAATCCAAGGTCAGGGTACCATACAGTGGGGCTTCGATGAGGACCCTCTGTGGGATTGCAGACTGCCAACTTCTCATTTTATTCTCATATGATAGAAGGAGTAAGTGAGCTTTCTGGGGTCCCTTTTATGAAAGCAGTTATCCTACTTATGGGGGTTCCATCCTCACAAACTAATCACTTCCCAAAGGCCCCATCTCCTAATATTTTCACATTTGGGGTTAGGATTTCAAAATATTAATTTTGGGGTGACACATTTAATCCATTTCATGTACATTTGCTTCATTCTTTAGACTGTAAGATCTGTTGTACACACTTTACATTATTGTGACCCACAGTTCTCAGTGTCTTTTCCTGTCCCAACTCCTCCTTCGAGCTCTGGCTCACATTTCCCTTCTTTGGTAGAGCTGTCCCCCACTTCCCAGGGGAGTACCTCCTGCTTCTCCTCGCCCTCCTTGCCAGGCCCACAGAATTTAAGATATCATTTTTGTAACACCTAAATGCTTCTATGACTCCTAATCAACAGTAGTTAATGTCAAACCTTGGTGGGGCATCTGACTGTTCCATTCTCTGGTGTTCTTTTAAGCATCTGATACTTAAGTGTAAATTTCCAATTACATCTAGAAGCATATATTGACTTACTGTAACTACAAACCCAAGATGCAGTAAACATGCTCAGAAGAGCTTGCCAAAATATTACTTTTAAGAGCCTATTAAGGAGCTTTAATATTTTATTTTGGATTATGCAGATAAAGTTTATAAACAAGGTTGTTAAAAAATAATGGGGATGAGAAAGCCTTTCTATCTCTTTCTTCATATCTGGGTAGAGGGAATAAAATACAAGTCTAACTCTCCACCCCACTGGACAAGAACTAGGGCAATTCTTGTTCTCTCCAGATGGAGACGGAGGCCCCATAATCCCACATCACTTCTCAACAATGACCAGCATCTATCTAGAACTTATCATGTACCAGCCACTTGAAGTACATCATCTCACTGAATCCTGACAATGATCCTGAAAAGGTACCATGACTCCAGTTTCACAGAGCTAATAAATGGCACCACTTGGCTATAAATGCAAGTCTGCCTAATTCTAAAGCTCTGTACTTTAGACCATCTCTACCGAAGCTATGGTAGGTTACATGCTGGAGCCTTGTCAGGTGGGGTCAGCAGTGAGTTCACCAGGCGGGAAGGGATCCCCAAGCCCTCCTGGAAAGAATAAGATCAGAGTTCAAATCTTTGCTCTTCTTTTTTTCTGTAATCTTGAACAAATCACCCTTGAGTCTCATTTTTCTTCTACATCCATTAAAATAATTTTTTATTGGACATTTACTATACATCCAGCACTTTGAATTATTTCATTTAACCTTCACATTAGCTTATAAGTTAGATTCTATTATTACTCCCATTTACAGAGGAGGAAACCGAGGTTTGGGGTGGTTAGGTAGCCTCCCCGAGACTGTGGAACTGATGTTAGAGCCAGGTAAGCTCAGGTCCGTCTGACTCCATGGCTCGAACTCCCAAACACCCAGCACAATTGTTCCTACTAACACTTTCCTCATCCATCATGCTGTAACAAGCATGATAGCACATGTGCAAGCATTTCGTAAATATAAGTACAAAAGAAGTGTTAGTGTTCGAATTATGATAGGAAAACTGTGCTGTAACAGGGAATAAATGTCCACATTAACAGAGAAATCTGGAATTCTGGAGCCAGTGCTCTCTGGAACCAAGCACAGACTGGCAGCCAGAATGCTGTATTATTAGACAGTTCCACTTAGCAGGATCCATTTTTGTGCAGCTTTAAGAAAAAGTAAATCACTGTAAATGTCTTTCCAAACTGCTTTAATTATAGATTAGCCTTGTCAATCTTAATAAAATTGTGCCTCATGTTTGAGGTTTATATATGGAAAAGTTCTCAAAAGCAATTACTTTTATTTCCCAAATATGTCATTTAAAAAATTCTCATTTTTCACAGCTTGATCACTTTAACGCTATTTTTAGACTCATTTTGAATCTGACTCTGTCTAAAACTAAATCATGGCCCCGTGATACGGAACAACTTAAATGTCACGTCAGTGACATAGTCATTGATTTTATATTTCTGTCCAGACTAGTAGACTTGAAGCAGAAAACAGTGAGGACTGAGCACTAAAAATATGCATTTCCTTCCAAATAATCTGATTTTATGATTAAAGTAAGATGAACTTTTTAAAAATAAAATCTTCAAGATTCATGATTCTAAGGAATGCTCTTAACTGATGGTGGACAGTCCTTTCAGAATTTCTTGTGGACTTATTGAAAAAATGGTACGTGCTTTGTTGGCCTGGCAAAACCCAGTCTATGGGACGTTGGCCTATCTTAAAGAGCCCTCACTTCTTAAATATTAACTGGAGTTTCAGTTAAGAAAAAAAGTGTCAGTACAGTGTGGAGGGAGTTCCTTGGTCACATACATTAGAAAAATGTTAACTTATATTGTTCCCATTTAGAGAATCACAATGTACCTTAACAAATTAAAGGCTCTGAAAAATCCTGAATTAATGAAGCTGACATAATTTTCTGTAACTGGACATTTTCCAAACTTACTTGGTCATCAAACTATTTTTCCAAATAGCAGTGGCATCACAAAGAACTCCTCCTCTGTGAGACTTTGGTAAGGGCTATTATAATTGGTTCTGAGATAAAAATGTCTGAGACATGCGATCAAACCACTTGAACTTCCCAAGACATATTGTAGTTAAGAGTATAATTTTTTACACTCAGATTATACCCTAAAGAAATTCGGTGATGCAGAATAACACTGGAAACTCACAACATGCTCTAAAACCCCTATAAATTTAGCATTACTTATTTACATCACATACTTACTCCAGAAATACTTGCTATAATTTGTTACATAAGTAGAAATGGCAAAATATGAATAAGACTTAAAAAATAAATTGACTTTAAAAACCAAGGCTATACTAAAGAAGAAACATAAATATGAAGGGAGAAAAGGAGGGACCAGCATGTATGTCACTAACCTTTAAATTTCACTCTGAGCTCCCCAGCAACCAAAGCAAAAAGGGATTCGTGGCCATTTACATAATTACCATGATGAAAAAGAATAAAGTTTTAACAGGTCCAGACCATAGGGAAAACAAGGCTTTTTTGGACAGAATTCTAAAAGTAATCATTCAAAGGGAGAATTTCATAGGAGACATAATGCCTCCAGCCATTTTCCAAATGCAGTAACAAATTTATGTGGCTAATTCTTATAGCATTGCCAATGATAAAGCTCAGGGCCAAATATTAAATTCTACAAAGTTAATGGGTTCCATTTGTCTTTGGCTGATTCAGGAAGACAAGTTACAAATCTAATAAAATCATGATAGCCCTAAGACAAATTAGCTTTGTACTTCACCATTTTCAGAATCAAAATAACAGGCAAGAAAAGATAATGTACTCTTTTTGGTTAAATAATAATAGCTGACACTTATATAGACCTTGCTATGTGCCAAGCACTGTTGTAAGCACTTCATATGCATCCA
This sequence comes from Mustela nigripes, assembly GCF_022355385.1. NCBI lineage: Eukaryota > Metazoa > Chordata > Mammalia > Carnivora > Mustelidae > Mustela > Mustela nigripes. The sequence goes on along the minus strand of NC_081558.1, from coordinate 134,394,385 downwards.
TTCATTTAATCTTCATAACCACTCCGTTAGGTAGGTACTATATCCTTTACTTTACAGAAGAGGAAATACAGACTCAGAGATTCTGTGGTCAAGGTCACAGAGCTGTACTAACACTATCTAGCAATGGAGGCCAACTTTTTCATGCAGATGGGTGGGAGAAATGGGACTAGACTTAGGCAAGAAAGGAGAAAACACCACTCCCTTCAATCTGTAGAATCAGAGGAATCGTATCATTTGTTATGCCTACATCCCTAGAGCTATAGAAGGGGGTTTAGGGCCACTGTATCAGTCAAGTTCCAACCAGAAAAAGAAATCATTCTTAGTATTTAAAACAGAAGGACTTAGATTAAATACAAGAAAGTGGTTGCAGAGAAAGAGCTAACAAACTCCCAGGAGAGAGTGAAGCAGCCCAGAGATTAGCAACAATGGGAGGGAAGAAATGGTTTTACAAGAGCAAACCTGTCCATGGGAGCCATGGAAGTGCCCAGAATTCCAGGCCTCCCACCCCAGCTTCTCCCTTTACCCGCTTCCAGTCTCTCCCTGGCTGAACACTGCCAAAATCCTGATCCCCTCAAGGGATCAGGTCTTCTATGATACAGGACAGAGCTGTGAAGGTTGGAAGTGGATCTAAAGGCAAAATCACCCCAGACTGGTCCAGGTGCTAAGAGTAGGCAGGTTGCCAGTGAGTAATGGCTTATTTTGTAAGGTAAAATACTTTATTCTGCAGGTAGCAAAACCATACAATAGTTACTCAGAAGGGTACATGTTGAAAATATAAGCAGATTATAAACTTAGGTAAACTAATTCTGTAAAAATGCATTCAACATCTATTGTGAATAAGTTGCCAAGGTGGAGTTTCCTGCATGGTGCGGCCATGGCTTTCTGGAGCTTTGGAAGCTCTTCATGGATGTGTTTCCCAACACTAAGCAGTTCGTGCTGTCCCATGTGAGCCCAACACATATGGGGATGCCTGTCCCATGGGAGGGTGAACGGAATGGGTTCTGTGACTTGTGTGCAGCAGCATAAACCTTGCTGAGTGACCTAACAGCAAATCAGGACTATAGAAAGATGGCGTGCTGTCTTTTGAGAACTTTGCCTCACAAATTTCTAAGAGAGCACAGGCAGGCAGGGAGGAGTTACAATCCAACAATAGGATAGCATAGCAATGGGTTAGGAGGTAATGTGGGTGCAGGGAAACCCTTCAGGTGACCTCCCAAGTTGTCCAAAAGGGGTCAGTTCACAGAAAAATGGAAAACCACTGCTCTACAGAGGCACAGATACAAAGCTTACTGCCATGAACTGATTTCTAGAAGCCTGAAGGTTAAGATAGGTACAAAACCTCCTGAAGTAAGATAGAAAATGAGAATTGCCACAAATAGGAGATGGTATTAAGGAGGTTCCTAAAAGAAAGAGATAAGTTCTGAATGAGGACTTTGGGGGTGCGTAGTACAAATTATGGAGGGTAGGTGACATTGGAGCTACATCTTCTATGGTTTTGACCTGCAGAGATGGGAAAAGAGAATTGTGCCCTGATGGAGGGCACAGCCAAAGGGAAGGCACAACATCTCTTAAGCAGGGAGTTGAAGATCTATGTCAGGTAGTCATTTATTGAAGCAAAGGGTGCAGGAAGAGAAGGAGTGGAAAATAAAAATGAAAAGGCAGATTAAGTGTGCCTGGGTGGCTCAGTCATTTAAACATCTGCTTTGGGTCCAAGTCATGATTCCAGGGTCTGGGGATTGAGTCCTGCATGGGGCTCCTTGCTCAGTGGGGAGCCTGCTTCTTCCTCTGTCCCTCCCCTCATTTGTGCTCATGCACATGCACTTGCTCGCTCTCTCTCTGTCAAAATATGTAAAAAAAATCTTTAAAAAAAAAAGAAGATTAAGATTATACTGAAAAGGCCCTTTTAGAGGGGGGAGGAGTCAAGATGGCAGAGAAGTAGCAGGCTGAGACTACATCAGGTAGCAGGAGATCAGCTAGATAGCTTATCTAAACATTGCAAATACCTACAAATCCAATGGGAGATTGAAGAGAAGAAGAACAGCAAACAGAAAATCAACCACTTTCTGAAAGGTAGGACCCACGGAGAAGTGAATCCAAAGTGATGGAAGATAGACCGCAGGGGAGGGGGGGAGGGAGGGAACCAGCGCCCAGAAAGCAGCAGAGCAACGGAGCACTAAATCAGGACTTTTAAAAGTCTGTTCTGCTGAGGGACATCGCTCCAGAGGCTAAACAGGGGTGAAGCCCATGCAGGGTCAGTGTGGCCCCAGGTCTCGCAGGGTCACAGAAGGATCAGGGGTGTCTGAGTGTCGCAGAGCTTGCAGGTATTAGAACAGGGAAGCTGGCTACAAAAACAGAGCCGAGGGGTGCGCTCTCAGCTCAGGGTTACCTTGAACTGGTCGCAGGCTGGGTGAACTTGGACCACGGCCAGAGGCCAGGGAGACGGGAGTGATTAGGCGCTAGTCTCTCAGGGTGCACTGAGGAGTGCGTCCCCAAGCTCTCGGCTCCGCCCTGCTCGAGACTGGAAGGCCGCCATTTCTATTCCCATCCTCCGGAGCTCTATGGAAAGCGCTCAGGGAACAAAACCTCCCCAAAGCAAACCCAGGGGATTACTCAGCCCAGCCCCTGGTAAGGGCGGAGCAATTCCGCCTGGGGCAAAGACACTTGAGAATCACTACACCAGGCCCCTCCCCCAGAAGATCAACAAGAAATCCAGCCAAGACCAAGTTCACCTACCAAGGAGTGCAGGCTCAATACCAAGGAGAGCAGCAGAATTCCAGAGGAGGAGAAAGCAAAGCACGGAACTCATGGCTTTCTCCCCATGATTCTTTAGTCTTGCAGTTCATTTAATATTTTTTTCAATTTTTTCTTCTGCTGCTAAATTTTTTAAAACTTTTACCCTTTTCTTTTTTAACATTTTTAACTAGTTAATCTAATACATATATTTCATTTATATTTTTTCTTTATTTCTTTTTTTAATTATTTTTTTTCTGAACCTCTTTTTTTTTTTTTTTTAAAGATTTTATTTATTTATCAGAGAGAGAGAGGGGGAGAGAGCGAGCACAGGCAGACAGAATGGCAGGCAGAGGCAGAGGGAGAAGCAGGCTCCCTGCTGAGCAAGGAGCCCGATGTGGGACTCGATCCCAGGACGCTGGGATCATGACCTGAGCCAAAGGCAGCTGCTTAACCAACTGAGCCACCCAGGCGTCCCTTCTGAACCTCTTTTTATCTCCTTTCTCCCCCCCATGATTTGGGGTCTTTTCTGATTTGGTTAAAGCATATTTTCCTGGGGTCTTTGCCACCCTTTTAGTATTTTACTTGCTCCTTCATATACTCTTTTCTGGACAAAATGACAAGGCGGAAAAATTCACCACAAAAAAAAAGAACAAGAGGCAGTACCGAAGGCTAGGGACCTAATCAATACAGACATTGGTAATATGTCAGATCTAGAGTTCAGAATGATGATTCTCAAGGTTCTAGCCAGGCTCAAAAAAAGGCATGGAAGATATTAGAGAAACCCTCTCGGGAGATATAAAAGCCCTTTCTGGAGAAATAAAAGAATTAAAATCTAACCAAGTTGAAATCAAAAAGCTATTAATGAGGTGCAATAAAAAATGGAGGCTCTCACTGCTAGGATAAATGAGGCAGAAGAAAGAATTAGTGATATAGAAGACCAAGTGACAGAGAATAAAGAAGCTGAGCAAAAGAGGGACAAACAGTTACTGGACCACGAGGGGAGAATTCGAGAGATAAGTGACACCATAAAACAAAATAACATTAGAATAATTGGGATTCCAGAAGAAGAAGAAAGAGAGAGGGAAGCAGAAGGTATATATTGGAAAGAATTATTGTAGAGAATTTCCCTAATATGACAAAGGGAATGAGCATCAAAATCCAGGAGGTATAGAGAACCCCCCTCAAAATCAACAAGAATAGGTCCACACCCCGTCACCTAATAGCAAAATTTACAAGTCTTAGTGACAAAGAGAAAACCCTGAAAGCAGCCCGGGAAAAGAGGTCTGTCACATACAATGGTAAAAATATTAGATTGGCAGCTGACTTATCCACAGAGACCTGGCAGGCCAGAAAGAGCTGGCATGATATTTTCAGAGCACTAAATGAGAAAAACATGCAGCCAAGAATACTATATCCAGCTAGGCTATCCTGAAAATAGAAGGAGAGATAAAAAGCTTCCAGGACAAACAAAAACTGAAAGAATTTGCAAACACCAAACCAGCTCAACAGGAAATATTGAAAGGGGTCCTCTAAGCAAAGAGAGAGCCTAAAAGTAGTAGATCAGAAAGGAACAGAGACATACACAGTAACAGTCACCATACAGGCAATACAATGGCACTAAATTCATATCTCTCAATAGTTACCCTGAATGTTAATGGGCTAAATGCCCCAATCAAAAGACACTGGGTATCAGAATGGATAAAAAAACAAAACCCATCAATATGTTGCCTACAAGAAACTCATTTTAGACCCGAAGACACCTCCAGATTTAAAGTGAGGGGGTGGAAAACAATTTACCATACTAATGGACATCAGAAGAAAGCAGGGGTGGCAATCCTTATAACAGATCAAATAGATTTTAAGCCAAAGACAATAATAAGAAATGAGGAAGGACACTATATCATACTCAAAGGGTCTGTCCAACAAGAAGATCTGACATTTTTAAATATCTATGCCCCTAACGTGGGAGCAGCCAACTACATAAACCAATTATTAACAAAATCAAAGAAACACATCAACAATAATACAATAATAGTAGGGGACTTTAACACTCCCCTCACTGAAATGGACAGATCATCCAAACAAAAGATCAACAAGGAAATAAAGGCCTTAAATGACACACTGGACCAGAAGCACATCACAGATATTTCAGAATATTTCATCCCAAAGCAACAAAATACACATTCTTCTCTAGTGCACAAGGAACATTCTCCAGAATAGATCTCATCCTGGGTCCTAAATTAGGTCTCAACCAGTATCAAAATATTGGGATCATTCCCTGCATATTTTCAGACCACAATGATCTGAAGCTAGAACTCAATCACAAGAGGAAATTTGGAAAGAACCCAAATACATGGAGACTAAACAGCATCCTTCTGAAGAATGAATGGGTCAACCAGGAAATTAAAGAAGAATTGAAAAAATTCATGGAAACAAATGATAATGAAAACACAACAGTTCAAAATCTGTGGGATACAGCAAAGGCATTCCTGAGAGGAAAATAAATGTGGTACAAGCCTTTCTCAAGAAACAAGAAAAGTCTCTAGTACACAACCTAGCCCTACACCTAAAGGAGCTGGAGAAAGAACAAGAAAGAAACCCTAAACCCAGCAGGAGAAGAGAAATAATAAAGATCAGAGCAGAAATCAATGAAATAGAAACCAAAAAAAAAAAAAAAAAAATAGAACAGATCAACAAAACTAGGAGCTGGTTCTTTGAAAGAATTAATAAGATTGATAAACCCCTGGCCAGACTTATCAAAAAGAAAAGAGAAAGGACCCAAATAAATAAAGTCATGAATGAAAGAGGAGAGATCACAACTAACACCAAAGAAATACAGACAATTATAAGAACATACTATGAGCAACTCTACGCCAATAAATTTGACAATCTGGAAGAAATGGATGCATTCCTAGAAACATATAAACTACCACAACTGAACCAGGAAGAAATAGAAAGCCTGAACAGACCCATAACTAGTAAGGAGATTGAAACAGTCATCAAAAATCTCCAAACAAACAAAAGCCCAGGGCCAGACGGCTTCTCAGGGGAATTCTACCAAACATTTAAAGAAGAACTAATTCCAATTCTTCTGAAACTGTTCCAAAAAATCGAAATGGAAGGAAAACTTCCAAACTCATTTTATGAGGCCAGCATCACCTTGATCCCAAAACCAGACAAGGATCCCATCAAAAAAGGGAACTACAGACTAATATCCTTGATGAACAGAGATGCGAAAATTCTCACCAAAATACTAGCCAATAGGATTCAACAGTACATTAAAAGGAGTATTCACCATGACCAAGTGGGATTTATTCCAGGGCTGCAAGGTTGGTTCAACATCCACAAATCTATCAATGTGATACAACACATTAATAAAAGAAAGAACAAGAACCATATGATACTCTCAATAGATGCTAAAAAAGCATTTGACAAAGTACAGCATCCCTTCCTGATCAAAACTCTTCAAAGTGTAGGGATAGAGGGCACATACCTCAATATTATCAAAGCCATCTATGAAAAACCCGCCGCAAATATCATTCTCAATGGAGAAAAACTGAATGCTTTCCCGCTAAGGTCAGGAACACGGCAGGGATGTCCATTATCACCACTGCTATTCAACATAGTACTAGAAGTCCTAGCCTCAGCAATCAGACAACAAAAGGAAATTAAAGGCATCCAAATTGGCAAAGAAGAAGTCAAACTATCACTCTTCGCAGATGATATGATACTATATGTGGAAAACCCAAAAGACTCCACTCCAAAACTGCTAGAACTTGTATAGGAATTTAGTAAAGTGTCAGGATATAAAATCAATGCACAGAAATCAGTTGCATTTCTCTACACCAACAACAAGACAGAAGAAAGAGAAATTAAGGAGTCAATCCCATTTACAATTGCACCCAAAACCATAAGATACCTAGGAATTAACCTAACCAAAGAGGCTAAGAATCTATATTCAGAAAACTATAAAGTGCTCATGAAAGAAATTGAAGAAGATACAAAGAAATGAAAAAATGTTCCATGCTCCTGGATTGGAAGAACAAATATTGTGAAAATGTCTATGCTACCTAAAGCAATCTACAAATTTAATGCAATTCCTATCAAAGTACCAACCATCTTTTTCAAAGAAATGGAACAAATAATCCTGAAATTTATATGGAACCAGAAAACACCTTGAATAGCCAAAGGAAGATTGAAAAAGAAAGCCAAAGTTGGTGGCATCACAATTCCGGACTTCAAGCTCTATTACAAAGCTGTCATCATCAAGACAGCATGGTACTGACACAAAAACAGACACACAGATCAATGGAACAGAATAGAGAGCCCAGAAATAGACCCTCAACTCTATGGTCAACTAATCTTCGACAAAGCAGGAAAGAATATCCAATGGAAAAAAGACAGCCTCTTCAATAAATGGTGTTGGTAAAATTGGACAGCCACATGCAGAAAAATGAAATTGGACCATTTCCTTATACCACACACAAAAATAGACTCAAAATTGATGAAGGACCTCAATGTGAGAAAGGAATCCATCAAAATCCTTGAGGAGAACACAGGCAGCAACCTCTTCCACCTCAGCCGCAGCAACATCTTCCTAGGAACATCGCCAAAGGCAAGGGAAGCAGGGGCAAAAATGAACTATTGGGATTTCATTAAGATAAAAAGCTTTTGCACAGCAAAGGAAACAGTTAACAAAACCAAAAGACAACAGACAGAATGGGAGAAGATATTTGTAAATGACATATCAGATAAAGGGCTAGTGTCCAAAATCTATAAAGAACTTAGCAAACTCAACACCCAAAGAACAAATAATCCAATCAAGAAATGGGCAGAAGACATGAACAGACATTTCTGCAAAGAAGATATCCAGATGGCCAACAGACACATGAAAAAGTGCTCAACATCTCTCGGCATCAGGGAAATACAAATAAAAACCACAATGAGATATCACCTCACACCAGTCAGAATGGCTAAAATTAACAAGTCAGGAAATGACAGATGCTGGCGAGAATGCGGAGAAAGGGGAACCCTCCTACACTGTTGGTGGGAATGCAGGCTGGTGAAACCGCTCTGGAAAACAGCATGGAGGTTCCTCAAAATGTTGAAAATAGAACTACCCTATGACCCAGAAATTGCACTACTGGGTATTTACCCTAACGATACAAACATAGTGATCCGAAGGGGCATGTGCACCTGAATGTTTATAGCAGCAGTGTCTACAATAGCCAAACTATGGAAAGAACCATAGTTCTTGAAGTAGAAGAAAAGAACTATTCATCTGTTGATGTCCATCAACAGATGAATGGATAAAGAAGATGTGGTATATATACACAACGGAATACTATGCAGCCATCAAAAGAAATGAAATCTTGCCATTTGCGACAATGTGGATGGAACTAGAGGGTATCATGCTTAGCGAAATAAGTCAATCAGAGAAAGACAACTCTCATATGATCTCCCTTATATGAGGAAGTGGAGATGCAACATGGGGGTTTAAGGGGGTAGGAGAAGAATAAATGAAACAAGATAGGATTGGGAGGGAGACAAAGCATAAGTGACTCTTAATCTCACAAAACAAACTGAGGGTTGCTGGGGGGAGGGGGGTTGGAAGAGGGGTGTGGGGTTATGGACACTGGGGAGGTGTACATATGGTGAGTGCTGTGAAGTGTGTAAACCTGGCGATTCACAGACCTGTACCCCTGGGGATAAAAATACATTGTATGTTTATAAAAAATTAAAAAAATTAAAAAATAAATTTTGAAAAAAGGCCCTTTTAAAAATTCATAGTTGGATAAATCTACAGTTGAAATTGTTAACCCAAAATTTGAATATTTGGTCTATTTTCACAAGTGTCTTGGAAGATAGTTATCCATGTCAATTAACGATAGAAGCAGGAAGCCCTGTCCTGGGACAAATGGCCGGCTCAGAGTCAGTGCTACTCGTCCAGATGCCCCGTAACTCTAAAGTTGAGGGTAGAGTACAGAGCAAGAACAATCACTTCACACTCCATCCAGGTGTACAGAGAATATTGAGAAGACAGTATTAACATCCAATTTTTCCTTGTAATGAAAGGGAGGCAAAGGGTATATTACTAGTTTCAAGTTAAAATAATGGAGCGTAAAAATGTTTCATCTTATTCATTTCACACTATATGATTTTTCTGCCAGTGTGAGCATTTGACTGGTACATCAGCTTACTGACAAATATATTCTAACTTCAACAATCTGACCATTTAAAAAAAGAATGAGTGAGAATGAATTCATTCAGCTGACATAACTGGAATTCTAATTTCAGATCTCCTTGGCTTCACTAAATATATCTCATAATATTTATGGTTTAGTTTTTATATCTCTAGCAAAAAAGAGAAAGTTTGCCATGAGGAATTAACTGATAAATTGGTATAAAGCAAAATTTAAACAGGGAAGGTTAAGTCACTCATACATACTGTGTTTCAGAGCCCAATATATCCTTGTTTTCTCCAGCATAAAACTTAGCATACGGGTAGCTTAGTTCATGGATAAAGAATGAAACAACGAAGGAGGGGAATTTATTTTTTGTTTACAGAAATGCGTACAAAAATAGCTGGCCTGTCGTATTATTATCTAAACCATTATTAATGTGTTACTGAAAATGGCCACAGAAGTGACAGAAATTATTTCCTCAGAAGAATCTCGTATTCCTTGTCTAGAACACAGTCCAGCTCGACTCTCATTTTCCTTATAATTTGGCTGGTCTCTCAAGACACTGGAAATGTCTTGAGAGAAGACAAGTGCCTCCCCCACAGGGGCCCCTTGAGACATGGCCAAGAGGAAGTAAGAGGCCTACTCACAATTTTGAGGTAGGCTTGGATTCAGGTTTCAGGACTGCCACCGATTTGCTCTGGAATTCAGGTGCTTTTTAACCTCTCTTCACCTGGAAAAAGGGGTAAGAATAAGTTCAGCCCATCTCATGGGAATATAGTGAGGAGAAAACCAAACAATGCATGCAGAAGTGTTTTGAAAATCTGAAAGATCAAATACAAATGTAGGTATTATGTTCATAAGGTTCTGAGTGTACTCATCCTTTTGTTTTTTATTTCAAGTGGGTGAGAAAGGTTGCCATTTCCTTTTGCATCTAATCTGAACAAAAGGTGCAAACATCCCACATTGACTTTTCTCCTACTTCAAGCATTTGGCTTGAAGAAGCCTTTTGTCAGCGAGCTGCCAACTAATAGAGTTGAAAGGAAATCCAAACTCCACTTCAAGTTCGGGGTGTGGAGGTGGAGAGAATAGGACACATTGCTGGAACTTTCCTGGTCTCCAAGAAGAAACTGAACAGGACTGCAGAGGTAACTATCGTCACACAACCTGTTACAGACACTGCAGAGAACCAGATTTGTCTAAAAATTGCACAACAGGGGCACCTGGGTGGCTCAGTGAGTTAAGCCTCTGCCTTCAGCTCAGGTCATGATCTCAGGGTCCTGGGATGAAGCCCTGCATCTGGCTCTCTGCTCAGTGGGGAGCCTGCTTCCTCTCTCTCTGCCTGCCTACTTGTGATCTCTCCCTCTCTGTCAAATAAATAAATAAAATCTTGGGGAAAAAAATTGCACAACAGGGGGAGATGGCTTGACTCTACTTAAAGCTTATATAGGAGAGAATCTCAACTGTTGAAGTAGAAACGACATAGGCTTTGCCCCAAGCATAGGAGATGATGAGGGAAGGGTCTTCCCACCTTGGGAACTTGTCCCCATGCAGTTTCCTCTGCTTGGAATACATCTTTCCTCTTCACCGTGTCTTTTCTTAAGGAACTATTTCTTAGGGAAGACTCTCTGGCTGATACCCCTATTACACCCCCCTTCCAGATCATATCTAGTGTAAAAAAAATGTTAGTAAGCTAAACTTCTCCTTTATAATCCTGGTCATTGTTGGAATGAGGAATTCATTAGTTTAACTGATTAGTGTCTGTTATTCTCTCTCCTCTCCTCAGTAAGCTCCCTGGGGAAAGGGAAGAGTTTGATTTTTATAGAATCCCCCAAACAGAATATAGTATCCCCTAGCTCAAAAGTGAGTCCTCATTAAGTATTTATTAAATAAGTGATGAAAGAAATACGATCTGAAAAGAACTTCAAAGTCGATTACTTCAGATCACAAATTATTTCTATATAGACACATTTATGTAAATATATGCTATTTACAAAAAAAAACCCTTAATTTATTGTAGCTCAGGGAGGGAAACCATAAAATGAGAAGGTTAATAAATCAATTTTAATAACAAGTTAGTAGTAAGGGAATAGCCTACACACCCTTAATAAAGAGCTCCTACAGACTGGATGGTTTACAAGGTCCCAAATGCCCATGTTTACACATTTTGAGAAAGGGATGTGGAAAGTGCAGAACTATTGTTTCACAGGCTTGAAGGTACAACTCACAATCAGTGGAGCTCAGAGAAAAATTCCCTTCCGGACCAGGTGTCATGTGATAGAACAAAAAGTTGAATGATAAGGCCACCCAGTTTCACTCAAGTTATCAGGATGGCTCCGAGAAGCATAAATAAAACAGCAGCCAATTTTCTTGCATTCTGTTTACTTTCTTCTGTTTTGAAAAGTGAAAAAGTGTGGCTAATTTGGCATTTATTCATATGAGTGTAAATAAATGAGGAAGGTAAATTTTTCAAAAAATTATTCAAGCATTATGGCAAGATAAAGCAATTAATATTCTTTTTTAAAAAGATCTTATTTATTTATTTGAGAGAGAGCTCAAGGTTGGGGGGGTGCGCAGGGAGAGGCAAAGGGAGAGAGAGAAACAAGCAGGCTTCCTGCTGAGCAGGGAGCCCCACATGGGGCTCAATCCTAGGTTCCTGAGATCATGACCCTAGTGGAAGGCAGATGCTTAACTGACTGAGCCACCCAGGCACCCTGCAATTAATATTCTTAATGTCTATCAAGCTATACTCCAAGACACCACGTTTTTTGGATAAAAGACAGTCTCCATTCCCCTTCCATCTGTTTTTATCTCTTGCACACACTTACTTACACACAATTTAGTGCCAATTTTCAACAAAATGAGGTTTCTTTTCCATTTTTACATTGTCATCTTCCTTTATCTTTCAATTATTCTATGGAACATGTAATTATGTTCTAACTTCCTCACTAAGTTGAATTTATGACTTTCTGTGAGCTGAAGTCTACTCCATTCATTTGTGTGTTAAAAAAGTATAAAGAATAAGGATGCTGAGTAATAAAGATCAGGTCTTTTCTGGAGCTTTTAAAGCTATAGTGTTTCTTTTCTTTCCTTCGAAAGGTTAAACACTATAAATTATATTACAAATAAAAATGAATTAAGTGAGACTGAGAGGTTAGAGAAGAAAAAACCAGAGGTGCCAGTTTCTGTAGAGGGTCTTTAATGGATGATACTTTGAGGCTATCAATTTGGAAAGAAAAAAATCAAATAAAAATCCATTTCATACTCATTTTGCAGACCTCATCCTTTTCTTTGTTTTCATATAAGTAACTCTGACACTGTCTTATTTTATGTAAGATCTATGTTGTTCTTCTACTGTTCTAATATTATGCAAACGAATCCTAACACCTTAAAGGCAGACAGAAATTAAACAATTCAATGCTGTTTGTTTAATTTCAAAATAACAATAAGCAAGGTGCTTTCACCTACTTTTTTTATTTAAGAGTTTATTTATTTGACAGAGAAAGAAAGAGAGTACAAGCAGTGAGAGTGGCAGACGGAGAGGGAGAAGCAGGGAGAAGCAGGTTTCCTGCTGAGCAAGGAGCCTGATGCTGGGCTCAGTCCCAGGACACTGGGATCATGACCTGAGCAGAAGGCAGCTGCTTAACTGACTGAACCACCCTGGTGCCCCGCACTTTCACCTGTGTATCACCAGCCATGCCATTCCTCCTTTATTTTTGCATTGCTCCTACTACTACTAGCAGAAATCCTAAGAGATCGGATAATAAAAAACCCAAAGAGGTCTCGATATTTTCTTCAGCTTCATGATCGAAGCCCATCTCAAACTATGAATTGCCTTCATCCTCAAGATTGTTTGAAATTTGTTAATTCATTTTTTCTTTGGGAAAGTAAGAGTGAATCAGGACCAAAGAGAAAACTGCCACTTGTTGCCCTTGGATGAGTCTCTTCTTTACTCCGTTTAGTGGCAGCAGCTGGGAGTGCAGACCTCAGTTTATTCCATGCTAGGGGAAGAATCTCTTTTTTTTTCTCCCCATAATGGTGAATATCTAACAGAGTTCTTTGATTATAGAAGATGTTTGATGTAAATTTGACAAAAGAATGAGTGAGTAAAAGAATAATGCAGTGTTCATTGTTTAAAAATGAATCATTTCCACTCCTTTATCTGACTTCAATTTGAAACCCCTTGATAATCAATCTTTACAAAATTGGTTTAAGGTCTCTCTACAGAGAAATAGACCATGGCACGAAGAAATGTTGTAGCTTCAGGAGAGCTTAGAAAGAAGGACCAACCAAGTTTCACATGAAGTAACTTGTCTGAGCAACACTTCCAAGATTCTCCAGAGGGAGAAAGGATTGTTTTGGAGTATGAGGCAAAGTAAAGTGTTCCCAGGAGCGGAAATATTTTAAATGCTTTCATTTAGACAGGGCAATGGCCTGTTTAAATCAAACCACCACCCTTAACCTTGGTCCATAAGGCTATTAGGGAGATACAGCGTCACTTACTCTGAGAGAAGTCTGCTTTTATCTGGCCTACATTTGAACCCTGCTTTTCTTTACACTTTTCCTTTGCTTTTACTTTTTTCTCTCAATGACTATGGAGTTTCCTGCTTGATTTCTCTATAGGGGTCCTATTGGTTAAGGGGTGAAGGAATGAATAAATCCTAATCCTAAAAAGATAACTGTTTCAGTCTTCTTTCATAAAAGCACAAGCTCCTGGCTTCTCCATGGTGTGGCTCCAAGGGGCGGCTGAAGGCCACCCCACAGCAGACTGTGAGTCTGAAACCGGGTTAACTGCCTTCCCTCCCAAAGTGCCCTCAGGGCCATCCCCAAGAAGTAGTGACTTCCAGGACCCAGACCCATACTCAGTGCCCTGTGCTGAGAGAGCACAGACTCCCTTTATTTTTTTTATTTTTTAAAGATTTTATTTATTTATTTCACAGACAGAGATCACAAGTAGGCAGAGAAGCAGCAAAGAGAGAGGAGGAAGCAGGCTTCCTGCTGAGCAGAAAGCCCGATGATGATGATGATGATGATGATGATGATGATGATGGGCTAGATCCCAGAAACCTGGGATCATGACCTGAGCCCAAGGCAGAGGCTCCAACCCACTGAGCCACCCAGGCGCCCACAGACTCCCTTTAAAGACAAACTTTGCAAAGAAGAATAACCTTGAGAAAGACCCTTTCTATGCAGATCAATGCTCAGGAACAGTGCCAACCACTTACAACTCCCCTTCGACATTTCACAGATGTGTTTTCAGGCTGGAGAAGAGGCCTCTTTCTACCCCAAAACCCAAATCCCTGTTTTGTGCCTCGGGTGCAGTGGGGTCTTATAGGATGAGCCGCTGGGGAAATAGGGGCCCCCTGTCCTCTCCTTGGTCAACTAGAGTCACCTTGCCAGAGGGCTCCCCTGCCTCCCCGGGGATACTTGTGTTGGTGCCTCGACTTGAGTCTCTCTGGGGAGTTCTCTATCTGTTCTGGAGGTCTCCTGGAGTTCCAACTTCTCAGCCCCAAACATCTGCCCGGAACCATCCGGCGGTCCCCATCCCCCAAGCTCTGGGACGGCTGCGGGGCTGCGCTAGCCATTAGTGGCCATCATCCATTTTTAATCAGAAAGATCACAAGAAAGATGGTAAGCGAATCCCAGTCGCAAGTCAATTTAAATAACATTCCTGGGGAAATCCAATCACTTAAAACTGAGACACCTACGCCAGCAAGAGCCCCCCGCCCGAGCGGCGGGGAAGAGCGCGACGGCTGAATTAATCGAGATCAGGGGGCTCCCGGGCTCAGAGCGGAGCGTTAACCCTTCCAGCCCCGGAGGGTGGCAAGGGGGGCTTGGAAGAGTGCGGCCGGCGGGGCGAAAATGCCCACGGCAGTCACGGACAGGCTGCCTCTGCCATCTTGGGCGGCTCCGAGAGCCCTGAGGCGGGCCGGGGCGGCTGGGCGCGCGGGGTTAAGGTCAGAAACTCAGGAGGCCGCTCCCGCTGCGAGAAGCGGCCGCCTCCCGCAGCCTGGGCGCGCCTCGGGCTCCTCCTTCCGCCCAAGCGTGGCCAAGTGAGGACTGCTCCGGCCGCAGGTAGCGGAGGCGCGAGAGGCGGCGCGCGGGACCCAGCGCAGCGCCCGGGGAGGGGCCGACGGACACGCGGACAGACGGATCCCCCCAACCCCCTCCCCGGACATTAGCGACGGTCTGCGCCGGCCATGTGGGGACCCGGGGTCACAGCGGAGGGCCTGTCGGTGGCGCCGGCACCGCCGCCGCTGCTGCCGCTGCTGCTACTGCTGGCGCTGGCGCTGGTGGCGCCCTCGCGGGGCGGCGGGGGCTGCGCGGAGCTGGCGTGTGGCGAGCGGGAGCGCTGCTGCGACGCGGCCAACGCCACAGCGGTGCGCTGCTGCAAGCTGCCGCTGCACGCCTTCCTAGACAACGTGGGCTGGTTCGTCCGCAAGCTCTCTGGGCTGCTTATCCTGCTAGTGCTCTTCGCCATCGGCTACTTCCTGCAGCGCATCATCTGCCCCAGCCCACGCAGGTACCCGCGAGGCCAGGCGCGGCCAGGGCAGGCACGGCCCGGACCGCCGGGGGGCGCAGGGCCGCCGGGGGCCGCGGGGCCGCCCGACGACGACGACGACTCGCCCGCGCTACTGCGCGACGAGGCGGCCGCCGGCTCTCAGGACTCGCTGCTGGACAGTGGCGGCGGGGGCCGAGGCCGGGGAGGCGGCGGGCGCTCGGCCCCCTCCTGCGCCTCGGAGCACGAGCTTCGCGTAGTCTCGCCGGTCTTCCTGCAGCTGCCCAGCTACGAGGAGGTCAAGTACCTGCCCACCTACGAGGAGTCCATGCGGCTGCAGCAGCTCAGCCCCGGGGAGGTCGTGCTGCCCGTGTCGGTGCTTGGCCGCCCGCGAGGCGGCGGCGCCGGGGAGTCCGACGGCGGCGAGGGCCGCTTCCCGCTCATCTGAGCGTCTGTGGCCGCTCGAGGACCGCGCGGACCGAACGGGGCTAGGGGGGCTGCGGGTGGGACGCGACGACCGAGGTGGCCGCTGCCACCGCCGACTGCCTCAGACCCCGCCTGGCACCCGGGCCGAATCGCCTGTCGCCTGGGTTGGAGTCACCCCCACTCCCGCTTGCCCCGGTATCTTAAGTTTCCCTACGTTTCATTCGGTTCAAGGAAACGTTAGGCTCGCACGGCGGGGGCGACAGAAGCGGACGAGGCTGGAGCGCAACTTCGAAGGACGTCCCCGCCCTCAGCCTCTCCTCAGACCTGTGTTCACTCGTAAGTGCCTGCTTTCCGAATCAAAGAGAACACGTGAGCCCTTTAGTGCGTCGGGAGAAAGGCTGTCACCTTTGGGGATGCGGGGAAAGGGACGCAGTTCCATACCTCTGCCTCTCGCCTGGACAGGTCACGGTCTCCCAAGATGGGCGGAGGGCGAGGAGCCGTAGGGGCGAGCGGCGACTGGAGACTGCTGCGCGCGGTCGGGGAGAGCAGCGTCTAGGTATGATTGAATCCCTCCCTCCCTTGCGGAGAACCCAAAATCCCCCCCTTGGTATCTTCCTGGCCAAGCATAGTCACCGCTGACGGCTCACAATACGGGGAGGGATACCCGTGATATCCAGTTAGGTGCTGTACCTATTGAAGACACACAGGAATTAGGTGTATCGAAGATCGTATTCTTAATAAGGTACAGTTGGACTTCTGATTTCTCAATAACTGAGAAGATATTTTTATTTATTTGTCTTTTATTTTTGTATTTTTGCCATGTATTGAACGTATCAGGAGTGTACTTGTGCAATTAATGACAAGATAAACGTCTTTTCTTCTTTATGGCCCTCTTCCCCTTAATGGTCTGGGAATTGTCTGTCATTGTTTAACAAAATATTGGACATGATTTCATTTACAATGGGGGAAAAAAGAGGCATGGTCAAAGAAGAAAACAGATGTGACCTAAAACACATGAAGGATATCTTATTTTCACTATTTGAGAAGAATATATTTTATTTTTAGTACTGTGGCATAATATACAACATTTTGTAATAAGCATAGATTGTGTAGTCTAGGTCTTAATTGTATCACTCACCACATAGTTGTATGTAGAAATGATTGATGCATAATATGTCATACCATGGCATGAAGCATGATGTCATATGCTTTTCCCTTTATTTTGAAGTACCTTCCACAACATGACACAAAACATAAGAACTTGTGACTTCTCTTTAAAGCCATAATTGTGCAAGTAATGTACTACAGAAGGATTTAGTCAACATATCCTAAGAAAAAACTGAATGTCATTGTATCAGCTCTACCATTCTATGAAATGTCCTTTAAGCAAATGGTAATATAAAATATTAAAATGCATTATGTATAATGTACATATGCACAGTCTATGTACATATATACATATTGTATACCATATAATTACTATAGTTTATGAAAGGAAAAGGAAAACAAATGTTTCTCTGCTTGGAGAAGGATGAGTGTTATATTAAGATTTTATATGTGTGAACCTTACATATATATGTATCTAGAAACATTGTTCTTATGATTGAAAAAAGGTTGACAATCCTGAGATTGTATTAGAGGAAACTGATTTGATTAATTTGAGAAGTGATTTGTGAAATTAATTTGAGAAAATGACTTAAAGTTTTAAATGCTAATAGAAAAAGTCTGACAGTTCTAAGAAGTCTGAATTGTAACAGAAGAGAATGGTTTACTCTAAGCTGCTAAAAGCTAATGATCCTGTCATTAAAATCATTTGAAGTATTATTAAAATACAGAAAAACATTAAAATCTTTCTCTGTGCAAACTGTATCAGATGTGTGACTATATGGCAATGTAATAAAATATGATATGGGTCTCTTTCATACTTAAAAGCAATTTTAAGCTGTGTTTGGCAAAACAATAAGGAGTTGAGACAATTTGTTTAAATTGAGAATGGGACAAGATTTAATGAAATCACATCATATTGAGTAACTGCACATTAATGTTATTCAAACACTGTAAATTTTAGTTACATGTGGCTATCAATATCACCCTCCATTCAAACAGGAAAGTTACCATAATCTTTTAAATTATTTGTCCTTTAAGGGTATGTTTTAGATACATCTTACAATTCACCCAGATCCAAAACAGCAACGTGAACATTCAAGTACCAGTATATGTAGTATATCCTACATGTTGCTGTTATTAGCATTTGGAGCTAATCTTGTAAAAACATTTATAATACGAATCAAGTGTATTTCCCTTGTATCAACTATGGAACATTTCTCCCCCTAAAATTCAGAATGTCTATAATGTAATACTAGTCATGCAGTGAGGTTCCACTGAATTTTAAAGTCACCACAAATTTAACACTTGTTTTCTTCTTACACAGCACACAAGCTTTTATGCACATCTCTCAGTTAATAAAAATGAGTTTGACTCTGGTTTTTCTCTTGCACTTCATTGTTTACCAAGCACAATTTTGGGGAAGAGGAGTTCTTAAAAACTAATTTTTTAGTGACAAATGAACATGTTTCATGGTTACAAACACACACACACACACACCATACCCTGTTAAAACACACAGAACCTGTGTATTCACAGTGCTTGAATGCCTGGATAGAAACATTTTTAAAGCACTAAGGGCAGTATCTAGGTGTAACAATTTTATAGATTTCACCTGGCAGTTATTTATTACCTAGAACTAGTAAAAAACAGTAATGTAGAAAGCATTAATGTAGAAAAGTTATTCTCTCAACTCAAAATAATTTGTGATGTGATTTTACTTGTTTTCAACATTTTTTTATATAGGTGAGGGCACAGATATATATGTATATATATATGCACATATTTATGTATATATAAAATCAGTTGCTTAAAAGCATGACTTTAAAATTTTCAGTTATGTGTATTATTTAATTATATATGTATACACACACACGTGAAATCTGTTGCTTAAAAGCAATTTGTTGTTGGTGTTCAATATCATAAACAAGGGGGAAATGTCTTCTTGAAATAGAATAATAGTTTCAAGAGGCCATTAATTCAACCATGAAGACAGCTTTAGCAATTATGCCAAAGGGCATCAGGTGTGCTATAAAAGGAAAACAAGACTGAACTGTAGAGGCTGAAGGGAATATTAAGGAAATGGCCTCCAACAGTTTAAAAGGCAATATGCTAAGTACCTCAATGTTGTACTTTATGTATACAGTTTCTCTAAAGTGGAATTAATAAAGGAAAGAGTTCGCAGCTGGAACTTATTATGTTATAAACATGAATATGGTGTTCAGATTTAAACAATGTTCTGCACTGATTTCTGTAAAAATGTCATGAACATAATTAATTTGGATTTCCAGAGTGAAAGAAACAATGACAAGTTGTTTTATTTTGAGTATCCCAGCATTAATCATCTCTCCAAAACTCTACCTTGCAGACAACCAGTCAGTAATAGAATATTTGGCAAGGTTGTATCACTAGTTTGCAATTTACTTTTTCATTCACCTTTCATCCATTGGGAAAAGATAGTAGGCTAAGGGAAGGTATTTTATCAACAAAGAATGAATCAGCAACCAGCTAATTGTAAGGAATTAAAACATCCTTTCTTCCATAGAGATGGAAAGAATGTCTTCTTTTAAAAAAAAATTTCCCTATAAAATAATCAAATGTCAAATAAAACCAATACTTTGATTATATTTAAATACATATAGAACCTAATTTTATTTATTGTTTTTTACTTACAGAATTCACTTTTAATTTTACAACAAAAATTTTACAATGCTGGACATTTATGCCATCTGACTAAAGTTTATCACTTTTTTCCTCTTCAACTTCTTAACCAAGCACCTTCATTATCTTGATCTCTCCCAGTTCTAATTTTTCTTTCTTTGTATGTTGTTACTTTGCTTTGAATTTTCAGTACTTGTTTTCACTAAAATACATCTAGAACTCCAAGTTGCTCTTTTCTCTGATTTATACAAACTTACTTCTTCCTCTTCTCTGAGTTCTTCCTCTTCTCTGAGTTTTTCTCTTAGAAGCTCTGCACAGTATTCTTTCCATTTTACTTTATTTGAAAATTTTTCTGTTGCTAGAAGCAATGAGACTCCTGAGTTCTATATTGGTTCTACACCTGTATCCGTGATAGAGGGACAATGCTGACTCAGCTCTGCTTGAAAATTAAGTTCCTATTTCTTCCATTCATCTCTGCATACTATTTCTTGGACTAGCAAATGTTCAGATTCTTGAAACTTTTTTGTTTTTTTTAGGGTGTATCTTGTTCTTTGACTAACTCTGTTTTGCAGGTTTTTGACACCTGTCAAGTCTTCTACTTGGTTCTTTTCTTTAGGAGTTTTGACCGTTGATGCCTGTTGGGTCTTTTCTGGGTTCACACAGAAGTTTCCCACAAAGTTTCCCACAGAAGTTTTCAGCATTTTCCTGAGTGTTGTCAGTTCAGTGGATTCACATTTCTCTCTGGGAGAAATCCAAGCTTCTTCTTGATTGTCTTATATTCTGGGGTCCACCATTTACTGTGTAGTTTTCCTAAGGCCCTTGGCAGTCTCTTGACACCTGGAGTGAGGTTTCACCTTTTCCACATTTCCGCTTGGGAGATGAGGGGTTCTTGTTGCTTTTGCTCTCTGGTTGTAGCTGCTTGGCTTTGGTGTTTTTAGATGCTCTCTGATGCCTTCAGATCTTCCACCGAGTCTGCGCTTTCCTCGTTCTTCTCCAGCTGTACCCTGAATATTCTTAGATTTCCTCATCATTCGGGTTTGTGCTTTGGACTGTTCTAAGCTTTTTGTGGACATCACAACCATTTATGTATTTCTCTGGTTCTGCTGGTGTTTCCCTGAATTCTTTGATACCCGCCAGGTCTTCGGAGGGCTCTGGTTTTATCTTGAGTGTCTTCAGCAGCCTCCTGATGATGCCTGTTAGAATTTCTATTGGTTCTGGGTCTGCTTTCAAGCGTTCCTAAGCTTTCCGTGGACCTTACCATCACTGGTTTGTTCCTTTGGGTTTGTAGGAGCTCTCTGATGGCTGCCAGGTCTTCCATGGGTTCTGGTTTTATTTTAGGTGCCCTCAGCATTCCTGTCAGAATTCTTAGTTTTTACTGAGTCTGGCTTGTGCTTTGGCACACTCCTAAGCTTTCTGAGGAACTAATTGCCATTTATTTGTTCCTGTTTCTTTTGGTGTTTGTTTGTGGGAGCTCCCTGATACCTGTCAGGTCTTCCACAAGTTCTGCCTTTTCTTCAGGTGTTTGCAGCACTCTCTTGAGGAGCCCAAGAGTTTCTACAGGTTCCAGATTCTGTTTTGGGGTGCTCCAAAGCTTTCTGTAGACACCTAATTTTAATCTACAAGTTAATTCCTGAAACTTATAGTACTGTGTGTGAGTTCTCAAAATTTACTTTGATAACTTAAATATCATTTCTAGCATTTCTAGCTCTGATTTAAAATTTGGTAGCAGCTTATATTGTAGCCATTTTTCCAAAGAGTAAAATATAAATGTGCACATTTTTAGACATAAGCTTGTCATTTGCTGTGGGTGGTAGCACTCTTCACTTGCTACCAAGATAATTATAACAATGATAACTGTAATTTGTTGAATGCTTACATATGCCAGGCACTGGGCTAGGCATCTTACATATATTATGTCATTTAAAATTCATAACAGGAGGAACTAAGGGTTTGTTTGTTTTGTTTTTTTTTAAGATTTTCTTTATTGAGTGTGAGCACAAGTGAAGGGAGGGGCAGAAGAAGAGAGAGAATCTTAAGCAGGTTCCACTCAGTGCAGAGCCCGACCTGGAGTGTGATATAATGACCCTGAAATCATGACCAGAGCCAAAATCAAGAGTCAGATGCTCAACCGACTAAGTCACCCAGGTGCCCCCAGAGGTTAATAACAAGGATTATTAACCCCATTTTACAGAGGAGAAAAGTGCAGACAGAGAGGCAGAGTAGTGTGCCCAAAGTCACATGGGTGATAAGCAGAAGATCCAGGAAGTAGATTCAGCCTATTAGACTCCGGAGCTGTTACTCTGAACCACTAAACTTTCACTATGCAATTAATTTAACCTCACAGAATATCTTACCATTGGAGCTGTGGCTCGAGCTGCACAGCATCTCGTTAGAATTACTTTTTGTTTTTTCACAAGTGAAATAAGGTAGCTATTATTTGTCATTTGCTGTTTAAAGGAACTATTATTTAAAAAATAATAGAATCTAGGCCAGAAATCTTTACTGTGGAAATGGCAGAAAAGTTTTATGGATAAAACCTGAAATGGTCAACGAATACAACAGAGATATTATTTTTTGCATTTCATTCAGCCAAGTCCTTCAATACCAAGTGTGCCTCCTTCCTAGTCTGATTTTGTTAAATTGAAAAATTGAAAAACATTTCTTTAAAATAGCTCATAAATCTTGTCCAATATCTTAAAAAAAAAAGCCAGATTGTTTTTTGTATGCGCAGCATAAAAAACAAGAACTGTAGAGTCTAACATTATCACTAAATCCTTAGTGCCAGCTAATATGTAAACAAGAACAAAAGAGCTTCCCAGATTAAGATTCTATTTATATTCTTGTGGTAGAATATGAGTGTTTGTTAAGACTTTATATGGAATAACATGATTTAGACTACCCAGTGAATGTGTAGACACTGGATTTACTAGTTATATGACCGCCATAGCCAGTTGCTTAATTTCTCTTAAGGCTATTTTCTCTTCTGCAAAATGGGGAGAGTACCTACTTCAGCTGGGTGTCACAATAAGGTATGTTATAGGTCTCATATTAACTTTACTTAAAAAATTGTCAACTGGTTTTCGTTGAGGTGAAAGCCTCAACTACACGGTGGGTGAAAGCCTGTGTAGGAAAAAAGAAATGGGGCTTGGGCAGGCAAGGAAGGACCAGGAGTGGCAGACTAACTCATATAGGAAGGGTTGAGAGTGTGGAGAGCTTGATTTCAAGGAGCAGGGCAGTGGGAGATAGGTAAGAAACACTAGAAAGCTAGGCCAGTGGAGTAGGAGATTGGGATACTGAATCTTGAGACTTCATCCACAGAGAAGCTGTGGGCAAGGACAAAGTGGAAACAGTGGTCTTGGAAGTAGGTCCTGGAGAGTGGACATGAGGGCTGTAAGTGTAGAGGAGGGTCCACGTTTCTGAGGGGGATAAAAGGACAGGTGGAGAAGAGCAGGTCAATGAGAGCAAATGGATGGCCCGATGGGACATTGAAACCCACCTCAGGTATGACAGAACGGAGTCTGATAGAAAAGTATTTATATAAGGATGCCTGGGTGGCTCAGTGGGTTAAGCCGCTGCCTTCATCTCAGGTCACGATCCCAGGGTCTTGGGATCGAGTCTCCCATCCAGCTCCTTGTTCAGCAGGGAGCCTGCTTCTCTCTCTGCCTCCGCCTGCTTGTGCAACGCTCAATCTCTCTCTCTCTCTGACAAATAAATAAAATCTTTAAAGAAAAATTTTTTAAAAAGAAAAGAATTCACATAGACAATTCTAGTTTTTAATTTGAAGAAGAGAAAGCCAAGGGAATATAACTGTCATGAAATATTTAAAAGGCAAACTTACAGAAGTGGAATTAATCTTTCTTTACAGAGCTCCAAAAGGTAGAACTTAAAGGTAAAAAAAAAAAAATCAAACTGTAAATACATCTTTCCATCTGTCCATCCACTCATCCATGCGCTATTCATTCAGCTACCCACCAAAAAACATACTTGAGGTCATTTGCAAAAAGAACACACAAAACAAGATCCTCCAAAAGTAAATGAAGGAATAAAGGCATTGGAGAAAGGCAAAGCTGCAAAAATAAGGTTATACCTTGATTCTGAGCTTTTTGGCAGGAAATACAAAGAAAAAGTTCAATTAAAGGATTCAGTGTTTGTAAGTAAAGACCAGACCAGGTGCTTGAGAGAAGTACAGATCTTTCTGGAACTGACATTTGGCAGAAGTTTCTCCTCTGACTTCTCATAAGGAAGACACTATAGGGGCACCTAGCTGCTCAGAACATGTGACTCTTGATTTTGTGTGTTGTGAGTTCACATTGTGCATAGAGATTACAGAAAGAAAAAAAAAAGACACTGTAATGTCAAGAATAACTTTCAACCATTTTTATATTAATTATGTTCCATAAGGCTTATAAACATTAGATCCTCATTACTCACTATAGGTATAATATTATAGCTCAATACAGTTTTTCAATAAGTCTAAATAATATAGTACAGTAACTCTCAACTCCTAATGCTTTGGTCCAATCCCCAAATAGGTTATATTCTAGAGGAATGGATGACTATATAACTCTCTAGTATTTTACCATGAATGTTATTTCCCTCAAGTGTTTTAAAAGCAATTTTCTTGCTTTTTTAAATTACAAAAATTATATTTAAACACACACAGCAACCCTAAAGACTCTACCAAAAAAAAAAAAAAAAGCTGTTAGATCTAATAAACAATAATGTTGAAGGAAACAAAATCAATATACAAAAATTATATACACTAATAATCAACTATCAGAAAGAGAAATTAAGACAATCTCATAATTGCATAAAAAAATAGGAATAAATCTAACCAAAGAAGTGAAAGATCTTTACAATGAAAACTATAAGACTTGGATGAAAGAAACTAACAAAGACACAAATAAGCGAAATGGTATTCTGTGCTCATGGATTAGAAGAACTGGTACTGTTAAAGTGTTAATTTTATCCAAAACAGTGATTCAATGCAATCCCTATAAAATTTCAATGTCATTTTTTACAGAAATAGACAAAAAAATCCTAAAATTTATATGGAATCACAAAAAGACTTAAATAGCAGAAGGAATCTTGAGAAAGAAGAACAAAGCTGGAGGTATCACACTTCCTGGTTTCAAACTGTATTATAAAGCTATAATAATCAAAACAGCATGGTATTGACATAAAAACAGACACACAGGTCAGTGCAACAGAATAGAGAGCCCAGAAATAAAGCCACACATATATGGTCAATTAATTTATGACAAAGGAGCCAAAATGGGCAATGGAGAAAGGGCAGCCTCTTCAGTAAAGGGTCCTGGGAAAACTGAACACATGCTACATGCAAAAGAATGAAACCGGACCACTGTCTTAGACCATACACAAATATAACTCAAATGGATTAAAGATTTGAATATAAGACCTGAAACCGTAAAACTCTTGGGAGAAAACATAGAGGAGTTATGCACCTAGAAATAGGTTTAGGCAATGATTTTTTAGATTTGACATCAAAAGCTAAGTCAACAAAAGCAAAAATCTGCAAGTAAGACTACATCAAACTAAACTAAACTAAACTAAAAAGCTTCTTTCTGTATAGGAAAGAAAGCCATCAACAAAATGAAAAGGCAGCCTATGGAATGGGAAAAAATATTGGCAAATAATATATCTGCTAAGGAGTTACTATCCAAAATGTAAAAAGAACTACTAGTCAATAGAAAGAAAAACCAAAAACAAGACAAAACCTATTTTAAGAATGGGCAGAGGACCTGAACAGACATTTTTCCAAAGAAGGCTTACAAATAGCCAACAGGTACATGAAAAGGTGCCCAAGGTTGCTCATCATGAGGGAAATGCAAATCAAAACCACAATGAGATATGACCTTATACCTGTTATAATAGCATTTATCAGAATGACAAGAAATAACAAGAGTTGGTAAGGATATGGAGAAAAGGGAACCTTTGTGCACTGATGGGAATATAAATCAGTGCAGTCACTGTGAAAAACAGTATGGCGTCTACTCAAAAAATTAAAAGCAGAACTCTCATAAGATCAAGGAATTCCACTAGAGGGTATTTATCCAAAAGAAATGATATTATTATCTTGAAAAAATATCTGCCCTTCTATGTTCATTATAGCATTATTTATAATAGCCAAGACACAGAAACAACAGATGAATCGATAAGGAAATTGGGGTGTGTATAAATATAAGATGGAATATTATTCAGCCATAAAGAAAAGGGGATGTTAACTAGACCTATTGTGGTGATCATTTCACAATATATACAAATACCAAATCATCACGTTGTATACCTGAGACAAATACAGCATTATATGTCAATTATATGCCATCAATTTTAAAAATCCGAAGCAGCAGTGGACCAGGTTGTTGAGGCTCTTGACCTCAGATCCACTGCTTATTAGGGGCTGTGATTTCAGCTGAATTGTTAACTTCTTCGCGCCTCAATTTCTTCTTCTGAAAAGGAGTCTAGACGTAGTACATCAGTGGGTAAAACTCTCACAGCCTCGCACAGCGTACAATCTATATCTATATATGAGGTGAAAAAGGAAGGATCAAGTCTGACTTTGAGGCCCTGAAGGAGTTTTCTACATTGAGCTTTGAGGAGGCCCTGAATTCCAGAATCCATCCAAAGCAGCCCTTTAGTACTTATCAAAAGCCTTAAAATATATCTAGCCTTGTTTCAGCAGTTCCCCCACAGAGAATCTATTCCATGGAAATAATCAATCAAGGTCCTGTGCAAAGATCTGATTGCAAGAGATAACCTTTGAAGCACTGCTAATGGTGAAGTATTGAACACTCCCTAATTATCCAATAGTAGGACACTGATTAAATAAATTCTGCTCCATCATACAAAGAGACATTCTGTAGCCAGCGAGAAACGGAGACAGCACAGTGGGGAGAGGCAGAGGAAGAGTGAGAGAAAAACTCAAGCAGACTCCACACTGAGTGTGGAGCCCGATGTGGGCTCCATCTCATGACCCTGAGATCAGACCTGAGCCACAACCAAGAGTCTCACCCTCGAATGCGTGCATTACCCAGGCACCCCAGTTCTGCAGCTTTTAAAATGATGTGCTAAGAAATCTATTAATATGGGAAAACGTCCATGATATAATGTCCTTAAATGAAAAAAAAAGTAATAAAATCCTATTACAAATAAATGCGCACAGACGCATACAAGAAAATCCTGTTTTAAAACCCATAGTTTATGCCACTACACTGAGATATTCCAACAAATGTATAGATCTTCCAGTCCTTTTTTGATTAAATTTTTAGTTACCCAGGTAATAGCAAGTACTTCTTTTAAAAAAGAAAACGTTACAACAAAACCCCTGCTAACACAACCACCCTCAATCCCTGCCTACTTCTTCAACTTGAGCTTTAACCACTGTGTGGTGAATATCCTTCCAAAATACTCTCTGTATATTTTTACTTCATAGAGATGTATTCATAGTAAATATATATAATATTATTTTGCACCGAAGGTTTCTGTTTCTGTGCAATCTTATCACATGTTTAACTTCATGTAACCACCACCACAATCAAGACAAAGCATCATTCCATTTTATAGGGCTCCTCATGCCACCCATTATAGCCTTATAATCACAGGCACACCCTCCAGTTAATCCTTAACTGCTGACATTCACTAATTTGTTTTCCATCTCCATATTTTGTTATTTTAAGAACATCATACAAATGGAATTGTACAGTAAATAAACTTTTGAGATTGGTTGGCATAATCCCCTAGAGATCTACCCAAGTTGTTGTGTATAGCAATAGTTTTAACTATTGAATAGTATTTCATGATATGGATGTACCACAATTTGTTAAACCATTCACCCACCAAAACATCTTCTCTGCATTGTTTTCAGCTCTTAGCTATTATGAATTGAGCTACTATGAACATTTGTGTACCAGCTTTTTGCATGAACATAAGTTTTCAATTCTCTGGGATAAATGCCTAAGACTGTAATTGCTGGGTTATGTGGTATGTGCATGGTTAGTCTGCAAGACACTGCCATACTCCTTCTGTTAGTGGCTGGAACATTTTATGTTCCTACCGGCAATATATGAGTGATCTAGTTTCTCAATATCCTTACCATCATTTCATGATATCACCAGTTTTTATTTTAGCCATTCTGATTGCTGAAGTTGCAGTTTGCATTTCCCTAATGACTAAGATGTTGAACACCTTTTCATGTGCATTATTTGCCATCGGTATATCCTCTTTGGTAAAATGTCTGTTCATATCTTTTGCCCATTTTCTAATTGAATCATTTGTTTTTTACATTCAGATTTGATAGTTTTTTAGGTATTCTGGTGCAAGTCCCTTGTCAGATACGGGGTTAGCATACTTCCTCTTAAGAGTCCATTTCTGTTTTTGTCAAAGTTATATATGCACAGATTTAAGTAGACAAATAGTTCTATGAGATCTGCTATAAAAAACAGCAGGACTAAGCTCCTTCTCAGTGCCCCTCTCTCTTACTAGAAGCAGCCACTTCCAGCTCTTTTAGCTGGCCCTCTTCCTGTTTATTGCCACATCACTAAATAGCATGTCTATTATTTCCTGATTTTTTTGGCATTATTTATTGCTTTCCACTATGAAAAAAATGAAGATAAAAAAAATTTTTTTAACTCTTCCATCTATCCCTCTGCAATATATGTACTCAATTCCTCCAAAATAAACCCACAATCCCATAGCCCCAGTTCCAAAACATTGTTTCATAATTCACCCAACCTGAACTCATTTGGCAGCAAAACGGATGAGAAACTACTTCTAATTTTTATTGCTTAATATAAATATTCATATTGAGCTGCAGAAATATTATTATGTGTGAGCTGCAGAAATACTGATACGTTTGATTAGGGAGTGACAGGTAAGACCCTTCTAGGGATGTTCTGTAATTATCTATTTGTTGTATTACAAGAAATTTTGAACATCCATTGTGTTTCTTAAACAAATGTGAATTTTTTTAAAGATATTATTTACTTGTCAGAGAGAGAAAGAGAGAGCACAAGCTGGGGGAGCAGCAGGCAGAGGGAGAAGCAGGCTCCCCACTGAGCAAGGAACCCGGTGCAGCACTTGATCCTAGGACCATGGGATCATGACCTGAGCCAAAGGCAGATGCTTAACCAACTAAGCCACCCATGCATCTCACAAATTTGAATTCTGAAACATATTTGGCCCAAGGGTTTCAGATATGGCATTATGAACCTAAATAATTATAATTTGGTTAGACAAATATTCAGTGTTTACATTATTATGACCATGTAAATAAATTCTATTCACAGATAAGCCATGTTATATATGATTGGGTACTATTTATGTCAAAACCATGCAGAATTTTCATAGATTTTATAGATTAGACTTTTATAGATTAGCATGTTTTAAATTATGTTAAAGAAGGGTTACATAAGCTCACAGAATAGGAATTTTATTTGATAGTTTTCCTATATGTTATTTGGCAGAACTTTAAATTGAGCATTACTTCCTTGAAGTGTTTCCTCAAATTGTACCTTCTCAGTGACACCACCCCATTACACCCTATTTTATTTTTTATTTTACTTTACTTTTTTCAGAATTCAAAATCCTTTTAATAACAAGGCAGGATCTGGGGTTAGTTTTTGTAGCTGCAGCTGGCCCTGCGGACTCTAGCTAGCTAAAACATGGGAGCTAAGCTTACAGCTACTTTATATTTGCCTTATTTCCATAGAACTATTAAAGTGTTTCTCCAATTAAACAATTTAATATGAATGTTACTTTACAGTAGAAGTTATTAAAATAAAAGAGCAGTTTTTGATCATCTAGAACATCTAGAAGCCTCTGAAAAGTTGAATTGCTCTAAATTATTTTGAAATCATCCATGTTAGAAATCACTACATTTTAAAAATTATACAGTGTTTGGTTAGCGTAAAATGGTCAGAGAGTGATGTCCAGCAGCTCAGGCCAAGTTGTGGCAACAGAGTAGCTTTAGAGGAAAGAAGGCAAAATGAGAAAATGACTTTGTTACAGGCAATATAAGTTTGCAAAAATCTTATACCTTTTTTTTGGCCCACTGAGCAGGACATACTGATAATATACAGGCTGTGGGCAAGGGGAAGGTAAAGATGGGTTTCTTTAAAAAAAAAAAAAAGGGTTGCTTCATCACCTTCTCTTTGGCTTCTGTGTTTAAAGAAATCTGACAAGTGATTTTGCCACAGTTCTACCTGCAGATCAACAAATCCATATACCCATATATTTTTATTATGGATATTACCTTTTAATATTCTGTACCTTGTAAATTCTGATTTTTTTCAGTATAAGAATTGACAAGAAAAATATGTTTGAGGTATTTATTTAAACAGGATTTATGTACCATATGTTTTCAGAAATGAATATATTTTCTCTAAGTAAAAAATGACAGATATTTGAAGATATTCTTCCATTGATACTCATGGTAACCGTTTGCTATAGTAAACCACTTTCTAAAATACATTTGCTTTAAAACTTGCTTATGTTTTCTTAATTTTATTATAACTTATGTTTCATATTCCAGTTATTATAACTTAATGTTCCATGTACCACAATATTCCAGTTATTATAACTTAATGTTCCATGTACCACAGTCTTTGTGCCAAAGCATTTTTGGAGGGATCATCATGCCCCCCAAAATCTCACTTATCTGTAATGGGGCCAGACCCCAGGCATTCTGTATGAACAATCTTCCTTATTTGATGGTTATGAAATACATAAAAATATTTATATGTACATTTAAAAAGCACCAAATTAGATCAAATCCCCTAAAATGTATGAAATTATTAGTTTAAACCAACCAAGATGTTTCTATATTTTTTCAAGTGTAAGACAAAAGGACATAAATATACATTATGACTGTCAAAGTGATATTGTGATATAATAAAAAATATCTCTGGTCTTTGTCCCTGGTTTTTGGCACAGAACTTCCAAAGCCCTTGGAATTTCTTGAGAGAGGGGAGTACCTTATACTAATAAAGTGACTCTAGGAGCCCTTAGTAGCTCCAGGGTGGGTGCTAGTTACTAGAAAAAGCAGCAAGGTGATTAGAGGGCTACACTCCTAAGCCACTTGGCCTCCAGGGAGAAGACAAAGGCTAGAGATGAATGACAAGGCCAGTGATTTTATCAAGAGTACACAACAACTACAACAAAACTTGGGACACTGAGACTGGGAGAACTTTCCTAGCTGTTAAACACATTGATATGCTGGAAGAATAATGGAGAGGAGAGGGCAGAGGAATCCAAGAGGTGATGGGATTAAGGTAACAGTCTGGACAAAAATTGATCTATCTCAACAATCTTTATGTGAGGTGGTTATGACTCTTATCAGAATGAATTTTGGTAATGGATATTGTGTCTGACCGGGGAACATAAACCTAGCCTTGTAAAACAGAAGTCATGTAAATCCTTCCTTCAAGTCATAGTCATTAGACATGTTAAATGGGAATGAGTAAGATTGCTCAGGCCCTTGCAATATAGAACAGAGGCTAGAGTGCTGGTAGGGACAGATCCTCTGCGCAAGAGCCTCATGTGGAGTGCAGACTGGGGCTTGTGACAAAAGTGTGGGAGCACCTCCCAGTGACAGCTACTGGAACTCTGGACAAGACAATTTCCATTTGGAGGAGCAATGACTAGCTTGCTACCAGACACTAATTGAAATTGCCTCTGACTGAAAAACATAAAATAAGGATATCTTGGGTGATGTCAGAGAAATGCTCTAAGAGGAAGGCAGCACCCAGGAGATTCTGTGATAGAACAGAAATGGTCTGAGCAGGAACATGCCATCAGGGCAACACACAGAGTTCCACAACATGTTCATGAGCAGGTAGCCTGTCTGCCCCAGGATTGACTCTGGAACCATGTGAGGACCTGCAGGATTCTACCATCACTCGCACAGAGCCTGTTAACAGCTCTCAACAGACCAACAAACAGCTGCTTGGCTTATGGATGGCAGTTCCAACAGGAACACAAGACACTGGGTTTGGAAGGCCACCACTCAGATCACAAAAGGTAAAAACAAATTGGCTCAGTGAGCTGCACTGCACGCTGTTTACCCATATGTCTGGATTTTGACCTACTCACAGGCACTGGAATGGCTTGGCCATACGGTGCGGTAGATGGGCAGTGGAAGACTGGACTACGAACCGGGTGCTCTTCCAGGGCATGGCCATATGGAAATCACTGTGGAAATCTGAAGGGTGGTGCATTCAAACAGGCCATGTCAATGCCCATCAGAAGAACCCTCTTCCAGCATCAGAAGATGTTTACAAATGGTGAGCAGACACCCAGGTGTGCCACTTGAGGTAGCCACTGGGTGAATCAAGTGAGTGGACTGAAACAATGCAAGAGGGGTTGACTCTAGACATATTCCTTTTGCATCTGTGGAGGCACAAAATGCCAACAGGAACTGTTGTCTGCCAACAAGAGAGATTTAGGGACTGCAGATGGCTATGGGAGGGTTGCTCGGCAGGGAGTCGTTGTGCACAGCGGCAAGTCCGACTGATGCCTGGAGCACTGGGGACTACAAGTGGGTCCTGACAGAAATGGACACTGACTCTGGGCTGAGCTTTGCTTACCCGGTGGTAGAGGCAAAGGTTCAGAGTACTATGGAAGAACCGGAGTAGAAGGTATTGCACTGAGCTGGACCACTGAGTCACATTTCTTCAGACCAAGGAACACACTCTACAGCCCATCATGCCCAACAGTGGGCAGAGAAAAACAGTAGCCCTCTTTGTCCACAGGGAGATATGCATTGAGATCCCCAATGTTTACCTGAAACTGCAGGTGGTACCAAACCCTAAGTACACTATATTCTTTCCTATACATACATACCGACGATAATGTATAATTTATAAATTAAGCACAATAAGAGAAGAACTAATAAAACAAAAAACAATTGTAACAATATACTACAATAAAAGTTATGGGAATGTCATCTCTCTCCCTCTCTCAAAATATCTCATTGTGCTGTGCTCACCCTTCTTGTGATGAGATCAAGTGAGGAGAACGATGTAGGCACTGGGATATGGTGTTTGGCGACTACTGACCATCTGACAAAAGGTCAGAAGGAGGAACACCTGTTTCTGGGCCATGGCTGACACCAGTATCTAAAACGGTGGAAACGAACACCACAGATAAAGAGGGACTCCTTCCTGTATCTTCCTCAGGGTAGTACTTTGGTAAAGGATTAGAACAGGCAATCGAACACTGGTTATCTAAATGGGGGTGGATGGTGGGGGGAGAGAGTCAAAAAAGGCGCGTTTACATGCCTTCACGAGTGTGTGCTCACGTTTTCAGGTTATGTATATGATAATGTGATAAGTTATTACACACTGGCATTGTTGAAAAGATAATTCTGCTATTGATAAACAAATGCTTTGGGAAATTGATTAATAGCTTATCTTTACCCCACATTGACTCTTCTAAATGTTGCTGTATCTTTTATGCTCAGTCAGGTATGTACCTTGCTGTAAAAGATCCCATGTTGAAAGACCAGGGGATGACTTGTGATATAATAAAGAATGTATTTGGGGGACGCCTGGGTGGCTCAGTTGGTTGGGCAGCTGCCTTCGGCTCGGGTCATGATCCCAGCGTCCTGGGATCGAGTCCCACATCGGGCTCCTTGCTCCGCAGGGAGCCTGCTTCTCCCTCTGACTCTGCCTTCCACTCTGTCTGCCTGTGCTCGCTCTCACTCTCTCTTACAAATAAATAAATAAAATCTTTAAAAAAAAAAAAAGAATGTATTTGGTCTGAGGTGAAGTGTGTAGGGGGTGGCTGGTACAGAACTTTCAAAACCCTTTGAATTTCCTTAATGATAGGAGTATCTTTGTTATGCTAATGAGGAAATGTGTGGTGTGGTGTGGTGTGGTGTGGTGTGGTGTGGTGTGGTGTGAGTGAGCTTCAGCATGACTGGCCTGCAGAAAAACCACATGGTTAGAGGGCTAAAACCTTCAGTCACCTGGCCTCCAAGGAGACAAAGAGTTCAATCACATGGCCAGTGATTTAATCAATTATATGCCTATGTAATAAAACCCTGATAAAAAATTCAGGACAGCAAGGCCTTTGAGAGCTTCCTGGTTGGTGAGCACATCAATGTACGGGGAGGATGACAGGCCTGGATCACATGAAGAGAGGGCATGGAAGCCCTATGCTGCCCTGCTGTCCCCCCAGATCTCTCCTTTCTCTTGGACCTTGCTCTATGCATCTCTTTTACTTGGCTGCTCCTGGGTTGTGTCTTTTATAATAAAACTGTAGTTGAATGTAAAGCATTTTAGTGAGTTCAGTGAGTCATTATAGTGAACTATCAAACCTAAAGTGGGTATGGTAGGAATCCTCAAATTTGCAGCCAAGTCAGAAGTGTGGCTATCCAGGGGACCCTGCATATGGCTGGCAACTAAAATACGAGCAGTCTGGTTGGAGATCCTGTCCTCTAGTTTGTGGGACCTGACACTAACTCTGGGTAATGTCAGAATTGAATTGTAGAACACCTTGTTGGTATCAGAATGGTTAGAATACAGACATATTTCATATTTTTTAACTTTTTAAATTATAGTAAAATAAATATAAAATTTACCCTTTTAACCATTTTTCTTTTTAAACTCTTTATTGGAATATAACAATATAAAACATATAAATAAATACAACTTATAAGAAAACTGCTCAATCATATCTCACAAATTGAACTCACTCTTACACCCAGCAGCTGGATGAAGAACAGAACATTGCAACATTCCAGTAAAGAAAAGAAATATGCTGGGGCACCTGGGTGGCTCAGTGGGTTAAAGCCTCTGCCTTCAGCTCAGGTCATGATCCCAGCGTCTTGGGATCTAGCCCTGCATCGGGCTCTCTGCTCAGCAGGGAGCCTGCTTCCTCCTTCTCGCTCTCTGCCTGTTTCTCAGCCTACTTGTAATCTCTGCCTGTCAAATAAATAAATAAAATCTTTAAAAAAAAAAAAAAGAAAATACGCTGAAAAATATTTTCATAAAAGAAATCTAAATATATTCATTAAAATGGGGGTGAGAGAGGTAATCACTTTCTTTTTCTTTCTTTTTAAGATTTTTATTTATTTATTTGACAGAGACAGAGAGAGGGCACAAGCAGGGAAAGGGAGAGAAGCAGGCTCCCCACCAAGCGAAGAGCCTGATGCGGGACTCGATCCTAGGACCCCAGGATCATGACCTGAGCCGAAGGCAGCCGCTCAACCAACTGAGCCACCCAGGCGTCCCAAGGTAATCACGTTCTAATGCATATGCATATATCCAGTCTATAATCTACCTTTCCAAAATTTACTTCATGGAGGACCTTTTCTAAAGAGTTTTCATGTTAGTGATCAAAAGCTTTTGTGGCAATAATTTTAGGACATACTGAATTAAGGTAGACAAAAAGGTTTATCATTTAAGATTTTCACAAATTCAGACTCCAGGACCTAGTGCCTGAACATTCTCAAGTCAGAAAAGGAATGAGGAAAAATTTTTTGCCTATTTTAGATATATTTCTAAAATAATGGTAAGAACAAAATTTACCATTTTAATCATTTTTAAGTGTATGATTCAGTGGCATTAAGTATATCCATGGTGCTGTGCAACCATCATTACCATTTCTAGACCTCATTCATCCCAAACTGGAATTCTGTACTCATTAAACAATAACACCGCATTTCCACCTCCCCCAGAGACTGGCAACCACTATTTCTTCTGTCTCAATGAACTTCCCTACTGTAGGCACCTCATGTAAGTGGGGTCATATTTGGTTTATTTCACTTCGCACAGTATTTTCAAGGTTCATCCATGTTGTAGCATGTGTCAGAATTCCCTTCCTTTTAAAGGCTGAATAGTATTCCACTGTATGTCTCTACCACATTTTGTTTATCTATTCATCTGGTGATAGACATCTTTTTTCTCCATGTTTTTGCTACTGTGAATTATCCTGCTATGAACACTGATGTACAAATATACATACATTTTCATAAATCCATCCTCATGTATTTTTCTTGTATAAATTAACTTTTGGAACATCTTATAATTTAGAGGTTGAATAAAAATTAATGATAATGTACATTTTTAAGAGTCCAATGTTTTATTATCAGAATTAATATTTGTTCATGCTGAAGATTCAGGGATAAAATAATAGACAAAAAACTGGAATGTAAGCAACACTACATAAACATATAAGAATATTTTGCTAATTATTGGACTAAAATATATAAAAGATGAAATTATGTCAATTACTTTGTGATTAGTCTTTTTGAATGTACTTTTAGTATTGCATAGCAAGTGCTTATACTTAAAGATACTGCCTTTATTTTAGCACTGAAAATATGATAATCCTTGATTAATCAGAATTAGTTTCAAAAGGTAAAACTTCTTCGAGGTAAGCAAGAAATTTAGTGCCTTAGACCTATATTCTTGCCGGACTGGCTGCTGGATGATCGCTCTCGTTCTTTAGTAATTTCCATCTCAATTTTGGCTCTGACTTTCTCCCAATCTATTTGGAGCTGCAAAAGAAGAAAAGAAGAAACATACTGATATAGTATAACATATTTTTGCTTAATTCAAGGTAACCAAGAGCAAACAAAAATAAAATAGCTTCTAAATCACTAGCAAAAAAAGAGAGCATGAAAGACAAGTCATAAAATGCTAAAAAAATACCTTTAAGAATAAGATCAAAGAGAACAATTACTACAACAAAAGGCAAAGATACTTATTATGATTGAAAAGACCAAAATCTAGCTGTAGCTATTTATAGAAGGTATATCTACAGAGTCCCCTGGAGTCTTAGGATTCAGCACTGGTGCCTCAGGGACAAGAGGAGGTGAAAAAGGAGAAAAATGGACAGGGTCCTCGCCATGAAGCCATGGGTTAGCACTTCACCTCTTAAATACTGAGGTTTCCATTAGAAGCCTAGCTATAAGGAAGGATAGAGGAGCACTTGCTTCTCCTGAGCATACTCTGAAAATGTGGCTGCTTGGCAACAACTTTTTAAGTAATATAGACATGGTGAAGGTTTAGACAATGGCAAAAAAGATATTAAAGGAAGCACAGTGGGTAAGCAAGGCTGGGGACACAAAAACAATCACAAGTGTTACCATTCTTGTTTCCTTTTTTTTTTTTTTTTCTTAAGAACTCGAGGCCCAACCTGGAGCTCAAACTCACAAATGGGAGATCCAGAGTCAGCCAGGCACCCCTGTTCTTCCCTTTGATCCATGATGCAGTACCCTCTGCCCTACCTTTCCCCTAAGCTCATTACACTGGATGTTAGCAATGGACTCCGCTCTGAGTTCTATGAACAATTTATTTAGGAAAAAGCATTCTATTGTTTATAAAAGTTTGGAGATCACTGCTTTAGGAATGTGTATTCTCTCAGGAAAGACACAGAAAAATTGGGGCCTAGATTAAACTAACTGATTTACAATGAAATAAACCCAAACTTTGAGACTGAGCCGAAAGTGAATAGGTTTTTCACCTGCACATAGCAGAGTTGTGTGAAATAAATAGCATTAAACCAGACTGAAGTACTACATGCTGCCTGAGTGGATTTCTTTCAAGTACCTGGGAGATTAATTTAACCTTATCAGGACCCCATGCCTTTTTTTTTTTTTTTTTTGTAAAGCTTTATATGAGAGAGGGAGGATGGGAGAGAGAGAGCACGTACACGGGGGGGGGGGGGGGGGCAAAGGGAGAGAGAAAGAGAGAGACAATCTCAAGCAGACTCTGCTGAGCATGGAGCCAGAAGCAGTCCCATCCTACAACTCTGAGATCATGACATGAGCAGAAATCAAGAGTCAGAGCTTAAATGAGCCTCCCAGGTACCCCCACACCTCTTTTATTTTGTGCTGGAAGTTGATGGAACTAAGTATGTGGTTCTTTTTTATTCTAATATCCTTCAACTAAATTTCTGTAATTTGTGGATATTTGGGTCAATTTTTTTAAGAAGATAATTCCATATACTTTTCTACAATATATAAAGTAGATGAGTTAAAAGAATCCTGCTTACTCATAGAAGATGAATGTCTGTGGTAAAACGCAAGTGAAAGCTCAATGAAAGGTAGAACAAATGTTAAATTATTTGAAAGACTGATTTTTCAATCAGGTCAGAGCTTATATTTTTAAACGGCAAAACACTCATTTCTAAGTCTAACAAAACATTCGCAAAAAGAAAGACAAAACTTGATTAATGTCTTGGCCTTCTTCCAGCCTTGAATTGACTTACACTTGTTTCTCAAATCCATCACAATAAAACCATACATTAACCGTGCACTATACAACTGTCGCTCTGTTGCACCAGAAGTCCATCAAGCAAATTGATGATATCTGTATTAGTCACTTGTCATAGTACAGATGAGGGTGTCAGTTGATAGCTATCCTACTGAAAATAAATGTTTCATTTTCACTCTGGCATTAATCCAGTTTTAGAATTGTGTTCTACAGATAATTTAGTTCTTAGAGTATTTTTACTAGTGGGTATTAGATAAGGATGTACTCATGACAACTTTCAAGTGACTGACTTCTAAACGAAGATACATCTTTTTATACTATAGGGAGGGTCAGTACTATTTGGCACTTCTTATTCTAGTCCCTGGTAAATTATTCTTATTCACATGGAAGTGTTTCAAAATCATACCAAATGGCTTTCCATCCACTCTCTTACTCTCTGCTGAAAATCAGCTTCCTCTTTACAGAGAATACAGCGGCCATCAGACATGAATTCACTTAATTTCCTTCTTCACACAAACTTATCTACATCTGTATCCATCTCTAGCTCTTTTAACTTCTGTCTTAGGCTAACCTCTTCACATATGTCCCCAATCCCATCTTCTTCCACTTCCCCAGAAGGGACATCTGCCTTCAGTTATCACTTACATATTCAATTTCCTTCTCTTTACTGGCTGCTCCTTACATCCTTCCCCCTCAATACTGTCTCCCTGCAAACCACCACTCTCATACTTCTCATTCCTGACTCTCATTTTCTCCCCAGAACACTGTAATGTGGCCATGTTCCTACTATACTTCATAAACTTTTCACTAATGCCACGATTAAGTATTTTTATTCTCATCCTATATATGATTCAACTACGCAGTCAAAAAATATTTGGTGCTTACTA
This sequence comes from Mustela nigripes, assembly GCF_022355385.1. Taxonomy (NCBI): domain Eukaryota; kingdom Metazoa; phylum Chordata; class Mammalia; order Carnivora; family Mustelidae; genus Mustela; species Mustela nigripes. Next base: position 134,355,654 of record NC_081558.1, on the reverse strand, counting down.
TATGCCAAAGATTGTTCTAGGTGCAATGATTCAGCAGTGAACCAAAAGATAAAAATCAGTCTTCATAGAAAGAATAGCAAAGGTAACAATGGAGTCTATAAAAATATACAAAATGTGAGAAGTGGTAAGAGTTTTGAAAACAGGGAAGGGAAACAGTGTGTGGCACCAGGTGTGGCGTTGGGGGGAATGGGTGTTATGTTTCAAACAGAATGGTAAGAACAGGCCTCCCTGAGAAGCTGATTTGAAGACCTACAAGAGATGAATGAGTCCATGCTTGTATCTGGGGAAGAGCATGATGACAAAAGGAAGAAAACGGCCCTAGTGTAGAAACATTCCCTGGACCTTGTTGACCACAGCGCTTTGAAAAATCTCTCAGACTTTATATCACTTGCTCCTGGTTTGCGCTGTCCTTTCTAAATGTTTTTTCCAGTTTTCTAAATGTTCTTTTCCCCTCCTGTATCTTTTCCCTAGACAAACTCCGAACTGTTAGTATTCATCAGGGTTCCAACCACAACCTTTTTATACTTTCCCTAGGAGATCACATCAACTCACATAGCTTCTACTATGCCTACATGGTCATGACCATAAATCTATTTATCACGTCCTGATTGCTCCTTTGTCAATATCTTCAGTATTCACAATTATATTTCCAATTGCCCATTATGTATCTCCGCCTGGATACCCTACTGGGACTTCAAACAAAAAATGTGTATTTTCATGTATTCAAACTCAAAAGGTCTAAAACATGTATATTTTCATGTTCCTTATCTAGATTAATGGCATCTCTCCACCAGTCACCCATATTAGAAATGTTGAAGTTGCTCTCAAATGTCTTGCTGGCCAACTTAACCACCTCTCCTCCCACCCCGAGCCACAGTGTTCTCTTGATTTTACAACCGATTTTTAAAAATTTTTTTTTACATTAATCTTACCCTTTCCATCTTCTGGTGGAACTATTATAGTAATCTCCTACCTGGTCAGCGTCTGCCATGTTTACTTTTATATTCAAAGTAGCAAGGGGAGTACATTGTCTGCCCAAAGTGCTCAATAAATATTGAATAAAGAAAAGGTAACTACCTAGCAGATGAGCTATCACCTAACAATTTCTCTTGGGTTTTGTGTCTCAGGACCTCATAAAGTTTTAAGGCTTTAAAGCCTGCAAAAGAGCTTAGAAAGTAGCTATGCCTAAAGTGGTGTGTCTGAACTTCTCAATCTTTTTCAAAATTCTATACCTTCTGAAATTCTGCCCCCAAGCTATTGGTTTGTTTATATTTCCACTGTTTTCTTTCTCCTGGAATAATGTTTTAAACATTTCCTGGTTTTTCTGCTTTTCTTCTTGTACAGAATATATTCGGTAGAGTAAATTTTATTTGCCAGAATTGCAGATTATTTTACAAATATTTATTGAACACTATTGTAGACCAGGGATAATGACTCTAGTTAGGGTTCTTAGAAGACAGTCCATTTTGTATGAATCCCAGGTTTCCATATTTTAAACAAGAAATGTCCAAATAACATTTCAGAGCTCGTAAGTACAATTGTATATGAAACTTTTCACATATAAGGTTTCACACTATGCACTGCGAGCCCACAAGAATTCACCACATATCCAGAATTTCTCAGTTTTTAAAAAAGATTTATTTCTTTTGGGTGTGCGTGTGTGTGTGTGTGTGTGAGAGAGAGAGAGAGAGAGAGAGAGAGAGAGAAAGTGAGAATGGGTAGGGCGAGAGGGAGAGAAAGAACCTCCAGCAAGCTCCACGTTCAGCACAGAGCCCATTGTAGGGCTGGATCTTATGACCCTGAGATCAGGACCTGAGCTGAGAGAAAGTCAGATGCTCAACTGACTGAGCCACCCAGGCTCCCCTAATTTCTCAGTTTTTAATGATCTCTTTGTATTTAACTCATAGTTCTCAAGTTTATATAATCAAAATTTTGGCTTAGATAAACAGTGGGAATTTTTAAGTAAAAAGTAATTTTCATCTTAAAATACTGCTTTGTAATTTCTAGTTAGCTTCCAAATTACATTAATGAAGAAAAAAAAGGAGGATATTAGAACACAGGACCATGGGGAGTCAAGGTAACCTATATAGTTTCAGGGTTTAAAAAAAAAACCCTCAAAATACCACAAAGTCATGTTGTTCTAGTTACCCCATTTGAAGATTTCTGCCACTCTTGTGATTGAAGTTATTACATTTTGGTAACAGCTGCATACATAGATAATAAGAAAAAAGGTAACAATGTTAAATTTTTGTTATCTAAAATATTTTGATTATAATAATGCAATATTTATAAATTATGATAATTAAAAATTTGAAGGTAAGTATTATATTTTCTACATCCTCTAAAGCACCTAATGTGAAAATACCAAAAAAAAAAAAATATTGATGGCAAGGATGATGAAGAAACAGAGTAGTATGAATCTGTTTAAAAATTAGGCAATCAAGTGAATTTAATGTGAATGCTGTTTCTTTAAAAAAACTTTTAAAGGATTTTATTTATTTATTTGATAGAAAAAGAGATCATAAGAGAAGCCAGCAGAGAGAGGGGGGAAGCAGGATCCCTGCTGAGCAGAGATCCCGATGCAGGGCTCGATCCCAGGACCCTGAGACCATGACCTAAGCCGAAGGCAGAGGCTTAACCCACTGAGCCACCCAGGTGCCCCAAGTGCTCAGTTTTAACATCTCATCATTTTTTCAAAACTATGACAAAAAGATCAAGTGATCGGTGATTCTCTGGTCTGCTTAGCCCTGTAGTGGTAGTGGCGGCTGTTATATTCTGTGAATTAAGAGTGTCGTCCTCAGGGATCCCAGGGGCCCTGAATTTGTCCCAATAGTATAGTAAGTTCTCAGAGCCCAAACTCTTAGAGGATTCATTTTCAGTACTGAAGTTCTGAATGAAACAAAAAGTCTGTGGAACATCTGTAAAATACACCCCTTTCTGGGTACCTGGGAGGCTCAGTCTGTTAAACGTCTGCCTTTGGCTAAGGTCAGGATCTGGGAGTCCTGGAATTGAGCCCTGCATCCAATCGTTTGGCTCCCTGCTCAGCCCACAAGTGTCTCTCAAATAAACAAACAAACAAAAAAATACACTCCTTCCTACCAAGAAATAGACAACTCATGTCTATCCCAGATCCAGATGAAACTGCATTGAAGAAACTCTAAGGATGGTCCCAAAGTCTTTACTACCTTGTGAACTGTTCTGAAGTGCAAAAATGTAGATCACAACACTCAGTGTGCTAAATATGGTGTGAGATAACAGAAAATATATATATTGGTTTCGGCTCCCAGTTCCAGGCAGAGAACTCCTGAAACTCTTAATTTCCTAAGTGATAAGAACACTAGGAGCATCTTTTGTTCTAATATTTGGTCTTTGACCTTGGTTACTGACACAGGGCTCCTGCAACCTTTGCAATTTCCCGAGTTAAAGGAGCATTTTTTTTTCTTTTTTAAAAAGATTTTACTTACTTATTTGACAGAGAGAGGGATCACAAGTAGGCAGAGAGGCAGGCAGAGAGGGAGAAGCAGGCTCCCCACTGAGCAGAGAACCCAATGGGGGGCTCAATCCCAGGACCCTGAGATCATGACCTGAACTGAAGACAGAGGCTTTAACCCACTGAGCCACTCAGGCGCCCCAAGGAGCATTTTTTTCTTTTAAAGAGACAACTCCAGGGTGACTGGTGGCTCAGTCAGTTAAGTGCTGTCTTCAGCTTGGGTCATGATCCTGGGATCCTGGGATGGAGCCCCCCATTGGGGTCCCTGATCCTTGGGACTCTGCTTCTCCCACTGCCCCCCCCCCCCCACCGCTTGTGCTCTCTCTCTCCCTCAAATAAATGAATAAAATTTTAAAAAAAGAAAAAAAAAGGAGAGAGAGACAACTCCAGATTCAGTTCTTGGATGGCTCCTGCATGGGGGCTGGTCACCAAAAAGACCAAGCCATGATTAGAAGCTAGGAATTTTCAATCCTGATCCCCATCCTCTTGAGCAAGGAGAAGTGCTGAAAATGGAGTTAATGATATATCACATCTATGGGATGAAGCTGCCATAAAATTCCAAAGTACAGGGTTCAAAGGGCTTCTGGTTTGGTGAACACATCCACACTGGGAGGACGACACACCCCACTTTGAAGAGAGGAGCTTCTGAAGTTAGGGCCTTCCCAAACCTTACCCTGACTATCTTTCCATCTGGTTGTCATCCATAGCCTTTATCATATCCTTTAATAAACTTCTATTTTATTTTAATGTTTTTTAAGATTTTTTATTTATTGATTTGACAGAGAGAGACACAGCAGGAGAAGGAAAACAGGCAGGGGGACTGGGAGAGAGAGAAGCCATGCCAAGCAGGGACCCCCACGTGGGGCTTGATCTCAGGACCCTGGGATTAGGACCTGAGCCAAACGCAGATGCTTAACGAATGAACCACCCAGGTGCCCTTAAACTTGTGTTTTAAGTAAACGTAAGTAAATGTTTCCCTTAGTTCTGTGAGCACATTAATCAAACAAAAGAGACATGGAACCTCTGAATTATAGGCTGTGAGCTGGAAGTGCAGCTAAAAACCTGGACTTGTGACTGGCATGTGAAACCTAAAGCAGGGGTTACTGGAACCTCTGACCTATAACTAGTTAGTCTTAGAAGCACAGGTGATAACCTGGGCTTGCAACCAGCATCTGATGGGGGTGGGGTACAATCCTGTGGGACTGAGCCCTTTACCTGTGGAATCTGATACTATCTCCAGGTAGACAGTGTCAGAGTTGAGTTAAATTATAGATAGGACACCCAGCTGGTGTTGGAGAATTGTTTGTTGGCATGGGGGACAAAGCCACACATGAGGTGACCAGAAATGAAGTGTTCTTTGTGAATGAATAGTAAAGGAGACTCACATGTGAAAGACCCATAGTAGGAAAGAACTGTGCTTTAATCTATACAAGAGGAGAAAGATGGAGTTTCTCAAGTCATATAGCAAATGGATGATGTTGGCTTTAGTGGACATCATAGGTACCTTCTCCCTACCTTCTTTGCTCTTCCCAGGATCCATCTAATTTACCCTGCCCTTTAGGACAGGTCAGAACATTCCATTTTATTCTGTCTCCAAGAAGCAGCACTCCCACATCATCTACAAGCTCCACAAAAACAGAAGTCCTATCTGACTCAGCATCCAGCATAGTACCTGGCCAGAGTGAACACTCATACAGACTTTTTGAATAAATGAATGAATAAAAGGCTACGAAAATCAACCTGTTCACAGAGCTGGGAGCAAGGCTGCCCCAGTCTTGGGATGACAAGGCTCCTGGGTCTGCATGGCTAGAGGTGAACCGTTTATTCTGTAGACTGAGCCTAGATGGATCTAAGCCAGTGGCGAACAACAGTCCTGCTCTAGGTACCTAGGCAAACTGCTCCACCTCTCCTTGTCGGCTGATATATACTGGAATGACTTTCTTCTAATTATAGTGATGAAACCTCAGATTCTGGCAGGGATTCGAAAGGCAAAAGTTTAGCCTTCTTTAGTTCTAGGCAGTGAGGTCTCCCTGGGCTAGGCCCTTCTCCAGGTGCGAACCAGCTCCCTAAAATTTTGCAAAGTGACAAAGTATCCATTATCTGGCCAATGCCCTGTGTGTTTATGTATTTCCCCTGGAGCAGAGAGGCAGCTAGTAGAAGACAAAATTCAGGAGTCAGAAACCTTTTTCCCAGCCATTTATATTGTTTATATAAAAATATCAATTAGCACCCAACTTTAACACAAATTAAATAAAATGAAAACAGACTTGAGTTAATCAAAACATCGCTTTACAGCGCATCTAGGTGGCTCAGTTGGTTAAGCACCTGCCTTCCTGGAGTCCCAGGATCAAGCCCAGTAGCTGGCTTCCTCTCCCTCTGCCCCTCCCCCTACTTGTGCTCTGTCTCTCTCACTCTCTCTCAAATAAATAAATAAAATCTTGAAAAACAAAACAAAACATATGGCTTTAAGATTCTGGAAAAAATCAGTACTATAATTACAGAGTTAAAATAAGACTATAATATCATAAGGCAAAAGTTATTTTTTAGAGATTTGGTATGAATTATTCCAATTTTGTCTTATTAAGATAAATAGTATATATACTTATAAAGCATTTACATTATCATAAAATACTGTATAATACTTACACCTTCTGCATACTGCAAATATCGTTTATTAGTTTCCTGTTTACCAAATGTCTCCAAAAACTTTTGACGGTAAGCAAGAACTGTATCAACATGTGTTTTGTATTTTACAGCCAATTCAAGTGCCCTATAATGAGAAACAAAAAAGATTACCAGCATTGCCTGTATTAGCATCAATACACAGCAGAGTTTTGGGATAAGACAGTGGGACAAATGGTCTATGTTGGTCCCTCCCCACTCATTCCTCAATATGGAACACACCATTCCCTACCTCACTCATCTTGCAAATCCCTACTTATACTTCAATTTCCTACTTACACTACTTATACTTCCAGGTTCAGATCAAACATGATCTCTTCTCCCTGATCAACTTCCTTTGCAGAAATAAATGACCATTTTCTTATCTGTGTTCCATAACATTTTATGCATACTATTATTTCTACAGCACTACTTACAGTATATTATTATTATGTATGAGTCTGTCTCTTCCATAACCTATATATTTATTGAAGGGAAATCTGAGTTTTATTTCTCTTTGGTGAGTACTCCAGAGTATATGTATGATCAATGTTCATTGAAAAATTCATTGAAATCATAATAAAATTCACATGAATAGACTTCCCCCCCAATGTAAGTGGTTTAACTATCTTAACCATTTTTTAAGTCTATAATTTATTGTTCTAGAATTTATCTAAAGTCTAGAATTCATTCTGCTTAATATTCAATTAAATACTGATATCCTTTATGTTATAACACAGCAAATTTAAAATATAAAACTAAAATTTGTGGATAATAAAAATCTGACAAATGCCTTTTGCCATTTGGTTCTTAGAAAAAGTTAATAGCCATTTAAAATTTATAATCCAATTAATATGTATCAATACTATATTGTTCACTGTAATCTTGTTGTGTGTGTTTTTTTAAAAGATTTTATTTATTAGAGAGAGAGCAAGTGAGTGAGAGCATGAAAGGGAGGAGGGTCAGAGGGAAAAGCAGACTCCCGTGGAGCAGGGAGCCTGATGTAGGGCTCAATCCTGGGGTTCCAGGATCATGACCTGAGCTGAAGGCCAATCTCAACAGACTGAGCCACCCAGGTAACCTATAATCTTGTTTCTAAGTATGATGTTAAAGCACATTCTTTTTCAAGTTCCCTTGTCTCCTAATATGACATATTACTTCTGAATAGGCCAGTCATGATTTATTTATCAGACGCAAATATTATAAATCTGTTCTTTTAGACAACAGTAACTACTGACTAGATTTTTTTGCAACATGTGACCCTCCAGTAGGAAAATGTGTTTCATTTTTAGCATGCTTTGATTTGGCCTAAATATTCACTTTAAAAAGTATTTTAGATATGCCCTGTGCATTAATTGACAGTTGGTAGACAATTGAAAGAAATATTAAAGATAATATAAAAATTAAGAATATAAGTCATGTGTAATACAAATGATAATGCCAATATTCAACACAATGATTTCTTAAAAAATATATTTACATAAACCATATGGCTAACTCCAAGGATCAGTATTTGCTACCCATCACAAACTCCTCACAAAGTTCCTTCCTTCCTCTGTGACTTTAAGTCTTTCAGAGAAAAAGAGAATACACAGAAAAGAATGTAGAAGTACTGCAACATTGAAGAACGGAAGTGAAATGAAAGAAGGCAAAACCAATTCACAAAGTATCAAAAAATGAGCAGCAGAAATAAAGATGTTTAATCCTAATCCTGTCCCCTATCACCCTCTATATATCCCTAAGGCTCTGTCTCCAGTGTGGATGTGTGAGTGGAGACTCTGGCGAACCAGCCCTTTGGCACCTGAAATATGCCATTTCCTGCTCCTTTTTTTATGACTGAGCACAACTGGGGAAGGAATTTTTGTTGTGCCAAACCAGAAGTATTCCAAGTGGGGAATATGTAAGCATCTATTCTGGGTTGGGGCTTTTCAGAAAGAAAATTATCTCCAAAGAGGTAATTTGTTATGGAACATCAGTACATTTAATTATGCAGAAAAGAGTATGAGGTCTAATACTGCATTTAGATACTAGATGTTAAGTATTATCTATATGATAGTCATTATTATAAAATATGTATTATCTGATTGAAGAGCAATAGCTAATGGTAAGCATTCAAATTATATGTGCTATTTTAAATGTTCTCTAAAAGCATACACTGGGTAAAAAAATGTTTCTTTATCACACAGAGGAGGGAATTCACTCCAAATTATATAAGGGTTATGGGAACAGCCTGTCTCTAGTTTTAAAATGGTTATTTGGCAACCAAACAAATGTGACATTAGATTATGGTGCTGGAATAAATCCATGTATCCTCTCTGATTTTAAATAGAAGGAAGTTATATAAAAAGATTTTATAACTTCAAAATATGATCTTTTATATAACTTGAATGAAGCAAAATCACTTTATATAACTGGTAGAAGTAGAAAAATTATTTTTTTACTAATACTTATATAAAATTTCTACCTCTCTTAACTTCAATTTTTGAGAACAGACTACCACCAGATGTCCAAAGTGAACATCAAATAGATGACTTGCTTACCTACAACTCTTTAAGGGTATAACCTACTAGGTTGCAGGTAATTTTATTTTTCCCCTTTTTTTTTTTAAGATTTTATTTATCCTTTTGAGACAGAGAGATACAGAAAGTGAGAGAGCCTGAGCAGGGGGAGAGGCAGAGGAAAAGGGAGATGCAGAGTTCCCGCTGAGCTGGGAGCCTGATGTGGGGCTTGATCCCAGGACCCCAGGATCATGACCTGAGCCAAAGGCAGATGCTTAACCATCTGAGCCACCCTGGTTGCAGGTAATTTTCAAATTCAAATAGGAATGACAGAAATACAAACCAGCAGGACTGTACTTCTCAAATGGAATAACATATATTAACAAAATGAAATCTGTTCCCTTCTAAAGGACTTAAATAAATATAGAAATTCAGGGATCGGAAAAGCAATGTAATATATTTTTCATCCAATACTTAAATTCTATCCTTCTAGAATTCTAATTAATTAATGGATCTGGGTAATGATCATTAATTAATTCATTCCAATTAATGGATCTGGGTAATGATCAACAGAAAAACACAGGCAACCAGTCACTGTGAAAATATATTGAATACCACCTCTGACTAAGCCTTCCAAAAGGAAAAAAAAAGTTAAACTCGAATCTAATCAAGTTTCTAGATTCAACACCAATATGGCTAATTCAAGGGGCAGAGGAACATGTCAAATGTCACCACAAAGATGTAATTAACAGAATCCAGACTATGGGAAAACTCTATTGGCCCAGTTTCTGCAGTGGGAAAATTACAAGAAAACACAAGAAAGAGGAAAACCTATTAAGATGAAAAGAAACTTGAGAACACATCAATCAATCATAAGGTATGGACCTTTTCTGGATCCTGAACAAAAGAAACCATAAAACAAATCAAAACATTCACGAGACAATCAAAGAAATAACAACACTGAATAGAATTATTGTTAATTCTTTAAAATGTGACCATGGTACTGTGGCTAGATTTTTTAAAAAACCTTGAGATACATACTGAAATATTATAGATAAAGTGATCTGATTACTGGGATCTGCTTTTAAAAAAATAGTAGGGTAGAGGTTGAGATAAGATGATGAAAGACATTTCAAACCTGGAAAAATCAGCATGCCAATTTTATAATGTAATTTCAGGTGTATATAAGCCCTATAGCTTTCTTTCTTTTTCTTTTTTTTTTTTTTTTTTACCAAGAGACATATCTGTGAGAATGACCTAATATGTCAGAGAGAAGAAGCATGCCACTTTGTTTAGAAAGCAATCTGTGTTGAAGCCTAATGCAGAGAAGGCTACTACTGTGCACTCCTCATTTCAAATCCTACTGTCTTTCTTCCTTAGCATCACAAATCTCTTCTCATGGCTGTACCTCTCCCTGCCAGTATGACTGCTTCATCCCAGTTTTTCAGCAGATTTCTCCTCTTTCGCCCATCCCATAAACGTAGTTGATCTTCTTACTCTACACATTTCCCAAGTAATTGCATCCATTCTTCTGCCTTTAAGCGCTATCCATTTGCTGATGACTCCTAAATCTACATCCCCAGTTCAAATCTATCTTCTGAGCATCCGCGGCCCGGAAACGGGCGATGGCGCATAACATGCTGTGCCCCCTGTACCAGCTGGGTAACCCCCAGCTCCGCGTCTTCCGAACAAACTTCTTCATTCGGCTGGTGCGGCCGGGCACGGCCCAGCCATAAGACACTATGCAGTTTCAGTTTCGGATCCCCATGGAGATCACCAGGGTGGACCTCCGGAATTACCTTGAGCGTATCTACAACATGCCTGTGGCCACCGTGCGGACAAGGGTGCAGCATGGTTCCAACAGGAAGAGGGACCACAGGAACGTCAGGGTGAAGAGACCAGACTACAAGATGGCCTATGTGCCGCTGGCCCATGGACAAACCTTCACGTTCCCCGACCTGTTTCCGGAGAAAAAGCAGAGCCCCGACGGCAGCCCCAGCGGCGACAACATCCAGGACAAACTCCTGGAGGAGCAGCAGCAGGGGCAGAGCCAGGATCCCCGGCACAGCGGCGTGCCCGACTGGTTCGGCCTGTAACGGCCCCAGTAAAGTCCCACGTGTGGAGCCAAAAAAAAAAAAAAGAGGGGTGCACATGGCCTGCGTGGACCCATCACAGTGCTCCCTGGGCAATTATCACATCTCTATCTCCTCACAAATACTTCAAATCCAACATGCCTAACACTGAATTCACTATATTCCCTTCCAAATCCACTAATAATACCACCATCTATCCAGTTACTGAAGTCAGAAATTCGGGAGACATCCTAGCCTCTCTTTTCTTCTTCACACTTCAACTTCTAATCAATCAAGTTTAGAGAAGGCATAAATCTTCAGTGGCAAACTCCTCACCAATAGAAATGTGAATAAATTCTTCTGTGATGTTAAGAAAACTATTGAGTACAGTGGAAAATGTAGTTTTCCAAGTGGTAGACAGAAGAATATATTAAGATCAGTTGGGTTTTAGAATTGATGAAAAACATTTTTATTACCTTTCCCAGTTATAGAGATTGATATTGATCTGGATTGCTTGATAAACAAGGCCAGCCTGAAGAAGTATCATTTCAGCCTCCTGTATATTCCCACTAAGCATTAATATGTGAGCCATTTTTGATTCTTTAGATGGAAGCTCTTTTATAGAATTAATGTACTGAACCTTATCAATCTAAAAAAAGAAAACAATATACAAAGTGGGTAGTGACAGCAATGTAACAAATTATGGTAAGAAAAACCACAAACATACAGATAAGTAAACATTATTTACTTCACCAATTGCTGCGTAGGCTATTTCTGCAGTGGTCATATCTCTGTTAGCAACTGCCATAGCAGCTAGGCAAGCCCACATGGTTTGCTCCTAAAGTGAAACAGGAGAACAATTATTTCAATGATGAGCAGAACTGCCTTAAAATAAGCAATGATTTAAAATACATTAAAGTTGCTTTTTAATGAAAAAATTAAACTTTGCTGAGCATGGCACTGAAAAAACTACTGATTTAATTAATGATGTGGAAATTACATGTGACTACTTTGTTGAAATACGTTAATAATACATAAAGAATTTCTTTTGAATAAAATTTCTGCAAATTTTCATTTCTAATTATCAAAGATTTATTTTTGAACTTCTGACATACTTTTAAGATAATTAAGGGTTATAAACCCTCCAGTCTTTTTAATGAGGTCAAAGAATTTAACTTACAAGGAACCAGAGAAATAGGTTCTCAGGTGATGCTATTATCGCAGATTGCCATCAACAACTCATTGTAAGGGAAAGCATCTAAAAGTCATTTTAAAAGTGTATTCTAAGGGCTGCTAAGCCATGTAAAATTAAAAAGTTCTGTGGTCAACTATACTTGATAAAACTGGATTCAACCAAGCTGGGAACTGCTGATCTAAAGTAGAGGTTCTTAACCTTAAGTGTACAAACCATCTGAGGAATTAAAAAATATGCCTAGGATTCATCCCAGATCGAATAAATTACAATCTCTGTGATGGTAAAACTTGGGAATCATTTAATCTATAGCTTCTTCCAAAATAAATCATACAGCAGTATCTATCCCCTTGTATTGCTTATGTTTTCACTCATTAAAAAGACCCATGATTTTTCCAGCCCTTAGCTGTTATCATTTCTTATTTTGCACAAAGACATATGTAAATATGCAATATATACATAATTAGGGATCTAAAATGTAAAGTACCTTAACAAAGCGACAAAGTCTTACAGCATCTTCCCATTTTGAACTGCTTACATATTCATGGAGAATAGCAGGATATGGTGATATGCTGATGTGAACCAGTGAGCCATCAGCTCTTCTTATAGTTACTTGATTTCCAACAAAACTCACAATATGGGGATTTTTACTAAATTCACTGTTGGAAAAAAGCAAAGTATAATTTATATTCTGAGCAAAATCTTTCATATACACTAAATTTGGGAAGTTTACCTTTGATACAGATATAAAGTCTCCAAATCTCCAAAATTCACCCACAAAAATGTTAACTCTAGGTAGGATGTATATATTTAAACAAACATTCGAATCTAATTTGCCATACTCTTGGAGCAAAATACAGTAGTTTAATTTGGCAAAAAATTATTACATATTTGAGATACTGGCACAAAAATAAGACACTCAGATCAGTGGAACAGAGTAGAAAGCCCAGATATAGACCCGAAACTCTATGGTCAAATAATCTTTAACAAAGCAGAACAAAATATCCAGTGGAAAAAAGACAGTCTCTTCAATAAATGGTGCTTGGAAAATTAGACAGCTATGTATAGAAGAAGGAAACTCAACCATTCTCTTATACCATATACAAAGATAAACTCAAAGTGGATAAAAGACCTCAATGTGAGGAAAAATATATCAGAATGCTAGAGGAGAACATAGGCAGTAACCTCTTCGACATCGGCCACAGCAACTTCAAGACATTTCTCCAAAGGCAAAAGGAAACAAAAGCGAAAATGAACCTTTGGGACTTCATCAAGATCAAAAGCTTCTGCACAGCAAAGCAGTCAACAAAACAAAGAGGTAACCCATGGAATGGGAGAAGATATTTGCAAATGACACTACAGACAAAGGGCTGATATCCAAGATCAATACAGAACTCCTCAAACTCAACACTCAACAGATAATCATGTCAAAAAATGGGCAGAAGACATGAACAAACACTTCTCCAAAGAAGACATACAAATGACAAATAGACACATGAAAAAATGTTCATCATTATTAGCCATCAGGGAGATTCAAATCAAAAGCACATTGAGATACGACCTTACACCAGTTAGAATGGCCAAAATTAACAAGACAGTAAACAGCAAGTGTTGGAAAAAATGTGGAGAAAGAGAACCCTCTTACACTGTTGGTGGGAATGCAAGTTGGTGCAGCCACTTTGGAAAACAGTGTGGAAGTTTCTTAAAAAATCAAAAATAGAGCTACCCTATGATCCTGCAATTGCACTACTGGGTATTTACCCCAAAGATACAGAAGTAGAGAAAAGAAGGGCCATCTGTACCCCAATGTTCATAGCAGCAATGGTCATAGTTGCCAAACTGTGGAAAGAGCCAAGATGCCCTTCAACAGACGAATGGATAAAGAAGATATGGTCCATATATATAATGGAGTATTATGCCTCCATCAGAAAGGATGAATACCCAACTTTTGTATCAACATGGACAGGACTGGAGGAGATTACGCTGAGTGAAATAAGTCAAGGAGAGAGAGTCACTTACTTGTGGTTTCACTTACTTGTGGAGCATAAGGAATAACATGGAGGACGTTGGGAGATGGAGAGGAGAAGTGAGTTGGGGGAAATTGGAAGGGGAGACGAACCATGAGAGACTGTGGACTCTGAGAAACAAACTGAGGGTTTTGGAGGGAAGAGGGTAGGGAGTTGGGTGAACCTGGTGGTGAGTATTAAGGAGGGCACATATTGCATGGAGCACTGGGTGTGGTGTATAAACAATGAATCTTGGAACACTGAAAAAATAAAATTAAATTTAAAAAATTAAAAAAAAAAGAAATGGCAATTTGCAAATGAGTTATGAGGGATTTTTAAGCAGTGCATCATGACTACTAATAGGGACAAAATAGCCAATGATTTATCTAGGGAGTTCTGGAATCTCTATCCCCAGAAGTGTTTTAATGTTAACCTGATAAACAGTAAAAGATTACTGTGAAATATCATTGAAAGTGGAGGTAGATTGGGGGAAAAAAATCTCAGGAATCCCTCTCAAGCTCATTAGTACATCATTTTCCCCTCATTTGTTGGTCACAGAAAATGATGAGTTTTAAAATCCTTCCTAATTTTCATTTTGTTTTATTTCTATCCTCATTTTCACAAATTGTAATGTGATGTAATATGATGTAATACTGGTGAAACACACAGAATTTGTTAAAAAAAAATTATTGCGTATTTGAGAGCTATGCTTAAAAGTATTTGAAATAAACTTTTCCCCCCTAAGTCTTAAGGTAAATTACACAAATGTTTAAAAATCTCGGCATTCACTTTTACACTTGATCTTAGCCAAAAGGCCGAGAAGCGATTGGCATTCACTTTTGAAAGTATAAACCAATAAAAAATTAAGGTGATTCCAAGGCTCTTAATAAAAAGAGATGAACTTCAAGAGACTAACTTCTCTTCATTAGTTTAAATACTTTTAAAATGATCCTCTCTGGTTTTGCTAAAGTTATGAACTGAATATTAAAATGAACTCAGAATAGATTTGAAAGTTAAGCTAAGGTTTGGAGCTAAGAAGCTTTGTATTCTTATTTTGTCAAGAGTGAGAGATCTTGTTATTTCTTAGAGAATTTAGGAATAGAATATACATGTATTTTCTGAAGCCTGTAAAATTAAAAAAAAAACCTCTTCAGTAGCCTTATATAGTTTTTCTATCTTTAATATTAATTTAAAAATTCAATTCTAGAAACACATACAGTCCTGTAAGTATGATAATAATTTGTAATTTATGATAATCTGAGAAAGAATAAAGGTTGACACATTTTTTATATCACTGAAAAATCTTAACAATGTTCATATTAAAACCACTAAAACACACTGAAAAAAACTGAGTTACATTAAACAACCTCAGGCTTGAAAATTATATAAGGAAAACTATATCCATAAAAGGAACAAATAAATATAATAGTATTATATAATACTTTCAAATTGACCCCAACACTTAAAACTCATTAAGCTAGCATTAGCTAAGCAATTTCATTGACTGAGTAGATTGAAAGGTACCTTGCGGGATTGAAATTATAGGGGCAAAAACATGACACTTTAGAGTTATTTATCACAACAAATAATTCCAGCAGTAAAATGTTACCTTGCATCCCTTTCAAATAATGTTTTAGGCAAAATGTCTCTGTCCACATAAACCGTATTGGGGTAATACCACACTGTAAATCGAGTATCTTGAAGTCCACAAAGGATATTACATGTATCACTCCAGGCCAAAGTATGCACCATTGTTCCTTATTTTAAAAAGAATGTTAAGGTACTATTAGTTCTACTACCGTAAGTATTAAAAATACTTTAAAAAATAAACTGACATACAGGACCCCTTCTAATTTCGGTAGGTATGACTATATTTTCTGATCATTTAATGGTGAAAATGTGCAAAAACTCATTTAAAAATGTATGGAAATATTTGAGTATTTTATCTAGAACCATTATGTTTCAATTTATAAGTATTTCTTTCAATGCTAATGTAGCTGTAGCAGCTAAAGACTTGCTATTTAAGTGGTGTTAAGTAGTTAAGAAAGGTTATACTAAAGCATTATTCACAGATTAATTCAAGCCAAGTATGCTACTTAGTATAAATATGACAGAGTAGATTCAAGAAAATTCAAAGTAATCAAATTTTAAATGTATTATAATTATTTTACCAAGTTTGATAATTTGTTCTTCCTTCCCAAATCGTTTCACTGAAGTGATATAGAGATCTCTATTTTTATCAATGAAGGCAATTTTTCTATCATTGGTAAGTCCCTTTTGATCCAGAGCAATTTCCAAAATTTCATTCTAAAATTTAGAAAAGTGAAAATACTGGATTAGCTTTAGTGCTTGACATCAGATCATTTAAATTATTTAATTGCAAGAACATCTATTTACTTAAAGATCAATTAAATATCACTCCCTACTTGGAATGATAAAATGTCCCTGTTAAGTAATTTTAAACTACTGGTATAATTCAAAAGCTAAAGCACAGTTACTTTTTTTTTTTTTTAATTTACAAGGGAAAGATGCCCCTGAAAACACTACAAATAATGTGTATTTTTTTGAAACTTCATAAGCTGGGAAACATTTCTTTTTCTTTAAGATGTGTTTATTTATTTATTTGAGAGAGTGTGTGTACCAGTGGGGGAAGAGGGAAAGGGAGAGAATCATCAAGCAGACTCCCGGTTGAGCTTGGAGCCCAACTTCATTCAGTGAGGAGGTGGGGCTCAGCCCTATGACCCAAGAAATAATGACCTGAGTCAAAACCCAGTCAGATGCTCCATGAGCCACCAAGATGCACTATGCTGAGAAACATTTCTATCTGTCCTCCTGTTTTACATTTAGTAGACGGAGTGAAAGGGTGAGGCAAGTCTGAATATCACGAGAGGTCTACTTTAATTAATACATTCTATAACAAAATTTACTCTAAATAGAAAGCCTATAATTTTAAAAGATTTTTAAGAGTAGATTTATGAAAATATCTTATGTTTTTAGGGTTTTAGATTTTACACATTCTTTCATATTTCCTGTGAAACAGGAAACTACCTTGTATTGTAGATACAAGGAACTATACTATATAAGGTACAAGGTACTTTACCTTGTAAAGTAAGTAGTCCTATACTTACTCTATAGACAAGAAGACTGACACGTATATCCATTAAGTGATTTCGCTCAGAAAAACTAGTGACAAGCATATCCAGAATTTAAAATTCAGATTTCTGACTTTAAGATTAGTGTTATGTCCATATAATAAAGTATTTCTGGCATACTGCATTATCTTACACTATTACACTAGCTAGTTAAAGGACTTTCCTTATATGGTTCAGTGTGGATTCATTTCAACAAAATCCAAGAGGGATTTATTTACTACTTACTGTCTTAAGACTTGTTAAGACTTTTTTACTTTTTTAGACTTGCTAGGATTTATTTTGGGTTTTTTTGAAGGTATAATAGTACCTTAAATGTCCCATCATTTGGACACAGGTCAAATAAAATGATACACCCATAAAATGTTATACTATATGGTGAGGGGAAAAGGATTGGGAAAGTACTTTATGTACTGATACAGAAAGATCTCCAGGAACAGTTTATGTGAGAAAAGCAACATACAGAGTTGTATGTCACATTTTTGTAAAGGAGGGGGAAAAGAACATATATCAGTTTTGTTTTTATATATGCACTAAAAAAGTTTCTGGAAAGAAAATGGAGTTTAATAATGGTTGCTACTGGGTTCCTGGATGGCTCAGTGGGTTAAGCCCCTGCCTTCAGCTCAGGTCATGATCTCAGGGTCCTGGGATCGAGTCCTGAATTGGGCTCTCTGCTTGGCAGGGAGCCTGCTTCCTCCTTTCTCTCTGCCTGTCTCTCTGCCTACTTGTGATCTCTGTCAAATAAATAAAAATCTTACCAAAAAAAATAATGCTTGTTACTTATTTGGTGGAAGAGAATTGTACTGATAAGAAACAGGTATAGTAGGGAGACTTTTTCCCTGTATACTTTATGATTTTTGTTTCTGAACCTTATGAGTTTACCTGTTATTCAAACTCTAATAATTACAAAAAGAGGAAAATAAAATACAGACTAATGCTTCACTAGTGGCATTGAACAATAAAGTTAAAAACATATCTAAACCTGAATATATCTCTTATTAGAATAAATAAAATGTGCTCCTTTATTTTAATGCTAAAACTCAAAAACCAATAAGCAACTTCAAGATCTTTTTGTCCTTCTATAGAATTTTTTTTTTTCAGTTTAACTACAGTGTTAAAACCTAAAAGAAAATGCTGGCTAAAGACTGGTCAGTGGGAAAACTACAAATTGTTTAGAAAAGCAAAACATTTTTATTTACTGATAAGTACTAAAAGTTTAATCAACATAGAATATTTTATTAAAAAGCAGTAAATAGCCTTAATAAAGACATATAAATCAGATTATTTTATCCATTTAATTTGTATAAATAGCTTTCCATTACAGAGTTTACTAGTGTTCAGTCTTTGTGACATTTTTAGGCAAAATACTCTAGTAGAATGCAACTGGGTTTAAATATAAAACTGATTTCTAGGGGTGCCTTGCTGGCTCATTCAGAAGAGCATGCAACTCTTGATCTTGGGGTCATGAATTCAAGCCCCATGTGGGGTTATAAAGATTACTTAAAAATGAATAAATAAATTAAAACTTAAAAAATAAAAATAAAGTGGAGGATGAGGCAATTACTATAGATAACTTAAAAAATTAATTTCTATGTTTTTTGACTTAAAATGAAAACATTAATTTTAAAAAGTGGCTATTTTTAAACAGTGGCTATTTACATTAGAAGTAGCTAATGTCCATTACCTTATGAGAAAGAAGTTTCCCATCGCCTAATGGTTTTCCAGTTGATGCCTCAAAAAGGAAGATTACTTGAAAAAAAAAATTAAGCATGAGTTAACGTATTAAATTAGAATTTTTATCGGTAAACTTCAGTGTATTATTATATCCTAATGAGAAATTATTTAACCCTTTAAACCACAGAGTATCTATCAGCATAGAAGAGCAGCAGCATCAAATTCCTACTTATCAATGGGGTTATATTTCTTAAAAAACAGTGGAACTGAATACTTCTTCCTAAAACATATTCCCTATTTAGAATAGTTATTAATGTAATGGTATGGTTTCACTCCTCCATAAGATCTACAATGGCAAGTCCAAATCTAGATGTAATTTGTAATTTTCAGAACTCTGATTTGGACAAATATAACATCAGACAATCATATTTCACAAAAGAAAAATGTGCCAAGTGTCTACTATAATACCAGGCAATGTGTCATGTACTGTTTAATTCTCTGGGGTCAGTGCACAGTTCCCTGTGGTATAATTAGTAGTTTGTCTGGTTTTTGTCCTGGGTTCCTTGCAGGGACCTTCAACAACCCTTGGAATTTCCTGAGTGATTAGGAATGTCTTAGTTATACTGGTGGGGAGACTCTTGGTGAGCCCCTATATAGCTTCAGAATAGGAGATGGTCATCAGAAAGCCTAAGCATATTCAGTTCCCTGAACTCTGGGGATAGGGAGATTGGGGGGTTGGAAATTGAGTTCAATCATGTGGCCAATAATTTAATTAATCATGCCCATGTAATAAAAATCCCATAAAAACTCAGGGTTGCTTCCTCATTGGTGAACATAACTGATATACTGGGAGGGTGATGTGCCCTGATTTCATGAGAAGGCATACAAGTTCTGTGTTCCTTCCCAGGCCTCGCCCTATGTGTATCCTTTATAATAAAACTATAATTCTAAGTATAGCATCTTCCTGAGATCTGTGAGTCATTTTAGCAAATTATCCAACTTGAGGGGGCCACCGGAGTCCCTGAATTTGTAGCCAGCCAGTCAGCAAAATGGGTTGGTCTGGGGCTCCCTGAAGCTTGTGGCCAGTGTCTGAAGTGAGGAAAGTCTTGAGGAGAACTTTGCCTTTAAGCCCTGGGGTCTGCCCTAACTCCAGGTTGTTAGTATTAGAAATGACTGCAATATACCAGTTAAGGTAAAAATGAAATAGTAGGTGTCAGGAAGGGTGAGAATCACTGCAACAACCCTAATTCACTGAAACATGCGGTTTGGGAAGAGAAAGGATGAAAGAACAGGGGATGAGGAACCTCTGACTCTTAAAGGCAGCAGGATCACCCATGGTGTGAAACAGCAGCTAAGCTGCAATCAGCTGTGAGAGGTAAAAGTTACCTATGGAATTTTGAGATGATGGATCCATCTCCTGGGAAGCTGGCTCACTAGATGCATAAGAAAGTGCAAAATAATATGAAAAAGAGAAAATATACAATCCCATGGTTATTATAATCTGTAATAAAGAAAATGAAAGTAAGAGATGGGCCAAATATAGATTCTGGACAGTCTCAATTACAGCCTCTGGTCCCAAGGCTCCCACTGAAAGAGTATGTTGGAGAAAATCCTGATTCTGGTTAGCCTGAGGTACAATGACTATCCTTAAGACTTCCAAAGGAAAAAGTTATGCTAAAAAAAATCATGAAAAACGCTAAAACGATTAGAGATAGACAGAGAGGAGCATCAAGGGCCTCATCCCAGCTAGATGAAAATCTAAGAAACGGGATGAATAAAACAAACATTGATGGGGTTAAAAAAAAAAAAAAAAAAGAGGTTGGATGAACCAATGGGAAATCCCTGCTGGTCACCTAACATTGAAGGCCTTTAAACAAATCTGCTCTATTCATCCTAGTTTGGAGGAATTTGGAAAGCTATATGGCAAGAGAGCAAAAAGAAACCTCACCTCCAATTGCCTGGGGCTATGGTTCCCCAATTTAATTAAGAGGTGGTTTGATGAAAGGGTTTCTTGGCTCAACACTCTACTGGGAACACAAGGCCTTATGCACAGGAGTATGTAAAATGGCCAGGGAGTCCAAGAGAGAAGTTTCTAGGACCTCTTGTTATGAGAGTCCCATGCACTGTGGTACCAAAACCCACTGGTGAAGTTATAGTGAGGACTAAAATTAAATTGGGAGAACAGAGAAAAGCAAGGGTTAATATGAGTAAAGTGAAGCTTGGATGAAAATTGGAGTGTTTAAATGGGCTTCATGTGAAGAGGCTGTGTCTCTTGAATGTTAATGGGATTGGGTATTGTGTCTGACTGAGGAATCCTTCCACTACCTAGTGCTGTAAAACTAAAACCTGTTGGCAAAGTCCTACTGGTAGTCAATTAGATTGAGAGATAAGAGAATAGAAGAACTAATGGATTAAGATGAACATTTAAATGAAAGTACACTTGAAGAAGCTTCATATGAAGCAGTTGTGTCTCTTTTACCTGTATGGGCTATAAGGACTGATATTGTGCCTAGCTGGGGAATATTTCCCCTATCAAATATTATAAAACAAAAGGCATGAAAAACCCACCTCTCCAACAATATTAACTAGACATACAAAATGGGAACCCATGGGACTGCCCAAACATAGAGGTCTTATACCAAATGGTACCAAACAGAAGCTGGAGTGCTAATAAAGATACGTTCTCTGTACAGCAGTCTCTGTGGAGTGTAGACTGAGGGGTGTGGGAGCACGTCCCAGTGATAGCTACTGGAACTCTATACAAGACAATTTCCATTTGGAGGAGCAATGACTAGTTTGCTACCAGACACTAATTGAAACTGCCTCTGACTGAAAAACATAAAATAAGGATTATCTTGGGTGATGTCAGAGAAATGCTCTAAGAGGAAGGTAGCACTCAGGAGATTCTGTGATAGAACAGAAATGGTCTGAGCAGGAACACGCCATCAGGGCAACACACAGAGTTCCACAACATGTTCATGAGCAGGTAGCCTGACTGCCCCAGGATTGACTCTGGAACCATGTGAGGACCTGCAGGATTCTACCATCACTCGCACAGAGCCTGTTAACAGCTCTCAACAGACCAACAAACAGCTGCTTGGCTTATGGACGGCAGTTCCAACAGGAACACAAGACACTGGGTTTGGAAGGCCACCACTCAGATCACAAAAGGTAAAAACAAATTGGCTCAGTGAGCTGCACTGCACGCTGTTTACCCATATGTCTGGATTTTGACCTACTCACAGGCACTGGAATGGCTTGGCCATACGGTGCGGTAGATGGGCAGTGGAAGACTGGACTACGAACCGGGTGCTCTTCCAGGGCATGGCCATATGGAAATCACTGTGGAAATCTGAAGGGTGGTGCATTCAAACAGGCCATGTCAATGCCCATCAGAAGAACCCTCTTCCAGCATCAGAAGATGTTTACAAATGGTGAGCAGACACCCAGGTGTGCCACTTGAGGTAGCCACTGGGTGAATCAAGTGAGTGGACTGAAACAATGCAAGAGGGGTTGACTCTAGACATATTCCTTTTGCATCTGTGGAGGCACAAAATGCCAACAGGAACTGTTGTCTGCCAACAAGAGAGATTTAGGGACTGCAGATGGCTATGGGAGGGTTGCTCGGCAGGGAGTCGTTGTGCACAGCGGCAAGTCCGACTGATGCCTGGAGCACTGGGGACTACAAGTGGGTCCTGACAGAAATGGACACTGACTCTGGGCTGAGCTTTGCTTACCCGGTGGTAGAGGCAAAGGTTCAGAGTACTATGGAAGAACCGGAGTAGAAGGTATTGCACTGAGCTGGACCACTGAGTCACATTTCTTCAGACCAAGGAACACACTCTACAGCCCATCATGCCCAACAATGGGCAGAGACCCTTTTTGAGAGTAATAGTTTGGCAAAGAATTAGAATGGGCAATGAAAACAATGGTATTTTTAAATGGGGAAAAAGGTAATATAGGCATGAAGAACTAGCTTATAAGACTTCATGAGTGGGTACTGACACTCAACATGAAGGGAGCAAAGGGTATGTTCACACTAAATTCCTCTGCAGTTTCAGCGGAAATAAGGAATAGGGGGTGAGGAAGATGCTAGCATGACTATGCAGTTATTCCCACAAAAGGAGAATGCTGGTATGATGGCTATACTTTTTCCTTTCTTTCCCATATCACCTCAAATTTCTTTTTTTTTACTAGATACAATGGTCTCAGGACCAAGGTTACAACTACAATTATCAGAAGCAGAAATGATTCCGAGGCATGAAACTATCTGTACTTTCAACTTTGAGGTCAGAATTTCCAAGGACCTGAGGTAATGGGTTGTGCTTCCACTCCAGCTGGTAAATATCAGGTTAAATGTGAATGCAGCTATCCTGCCCAGTAGTAGAGACAGCCCACTAGTTCTTTATAAATGGAAAGAAGGAGAAATAGTATCTGAGAATAAAAGAATGACTAAATGGGTATGCAATGGAGGAAAACTAATATTTCATTAATGCTTCAAAAGAGTCTCCAAGCAAAAGCTGATATTATTTGTTTTTCAAGTATAGTTAGCATACAGTATTATATTTAGTTTCGAAGAAATAAATAAATGTTAAAACTGATATTACTTCTTAGCTCAAGTATACCAGATACCTAAAAAGGTGAAGCCAAGGAACACCTGGGTGGTGTAGTGGTTAAGCATCTGACTCTTAGTTTTGGCACAGGTCCTGCTCTCATGGTTCATGAGATCGAGCCCTGCTTTGGTCTCTGCACTCAGTGTAGGGTCTGCTTGGGATTCTCTCTCCTTCTCCCTCTGCCCCTCCACCTTGTGCTCTCTCTCTCCCTTAAAAAAATTAATAAACCTTTAAAAATTAAAAAAATGAAATAAATAAAAAGGTGAAGCCAACAAGGCACTCATTTCAGACCTAAAGACACATGCACATTTAAAGTGAAGAGATGGAAAAAATTTTATGATGAAAAAGGAAGTGAAAAGAAAGCTGGGGTAGCAACACTTATATCAAACAAAATAGACTTTTTTAAAAAAGACTGTAACAAGAGACAAAGAGACATTACTACATACATTACTACATTATGCTACATATGCTACATTATTACATAATGATAAAGGGAACAATCCAACAAGAAGATATAACAATTGTAAATATTTTTAAAAGTTGTAAATATTTATGCACCTAACCTTGGAGCACTCACTACATAAAGCAGCTATTAACAGACACAAAGAAAATATTGATAGTAATACAATAATAGTGGGGGACTTTAATACCCCACTTACATTAATGGATAGATCATCCAGACAGAAAATCAACAAAGTAACAGTAGCTTTGAACAACATATTGAACCTGATGAATATAACAGATATATTCAGAAGATTCCATCCAAAAAAACAGCAGAATACACATTCTTTTCAAGTGCTCATGGAACATTCTCCAGAAGAGATCATATGTTAAGCTACAAAACAAGTCTCAACAAATTAAACAGGACTGAAATCATATCATGCATCTTTTCCAATGACAATGATATAAAACTAGAAATTAATCAGAAGAAAAAAATCTGGAAAGAACACCAAGAAATGGAGGTTAAATAGCATGTAACTAAATAATGAATGAGTCAACCAAGAAGTCAAAGAGAAAATAAAAAAATATATAGAGACAACTGAAAATACAATGGTCAAAATCTTTGGGATGCAACAAAAACTGTCCTAAGGGGTAAGATTGTAACAGTATAGGCCTACCTCAAGAAGCAAGAAAAATCTCAAACAACCTAACCTGACATAGAAAGGAGCTAGGAAAAAAATAAATGAGCAAAGCCCAAAGCCTGTAGAAGGAAAGAAATAATAAAGATTAGAGAATAAATATATGAAATAGAGTCTAAAAAAAACACAATGGAACAGACCGATGAAACCAGGAACTGGTTCTTTGAAAAGATCAACAAAATTGATAAAACTTTAGCCAGACTCATAAAAAAAAAAAAAAAAAGAAAGAAAGAGAAGATTGAAATAAATCAGAAATGAAAGAGAAATAAGAAGTGACACTACAGAAATACAAAGATTATTAGAGAATATTATGAAAAATTCTATGTCAAAGATTGGACAACCTAGAACAACCTACAAGAGAGATCAATTCCTAGAAACATATAACCTCCCAAAACTAAAGCTGGAAGAAAGAGAAAACTTGAATAAACTTATTAATAGCCATGAACTTGAATCAGTAATCAAAAAACTCCCCCAAACCAGAAGTCCAGAACCAGATGGCTTCACAGGTAAATTCTACCAAACATTTAAAGGTTGTTAATACCTATTCTTCTCGAACAATTAAGAAAAAATAGAAGATGAAGAAAAGATTCCAAATTGACTCTATCAGTTCAGCATTATCTTGATACCAAAAACAGACAAATACACTACCAAAAAAGAGTATAAGCCAATATCTCTGATGAACATAGATGCAAAATCCCTCAACAAAATATTGGCAAACTGAATCCAACAATACATTAAAAAAATTATTCACCACAATCAAGTGGGATGTATTCCAGGGATGTCAGGGTGGCTCAATATTTGCAAATCAATCGATGGAAACCACATTAACAAGAGAGAGAATAAAAACTCTATGATCATTTCAATAGATGCAGAAAAAGCATTTGACAAACTACAACATCCATTCATAATAAGCTCTCAATGAAGTAAGTTTAGAAGGAAAATAACTCAACATAATAAAGGCCACATAGGAAAAAAAACACTGGCTAACATTACTTATTTTAGAGAGAGAGTACACTGAGTGTGGAGGGGGGCAGAGGGAGTGAGAGAGAATCTCAAGCAGACTTCGTGCTGAGCACAGAGCCTGAGGCAGGGCTCAATCTGACAACCCTGAGATCATGAGCTGAGCTGAAATCAAGAGTCAGACGCTTAAGCAACGGAGCCACAGGAGCCCCCAAACCAGAAGCTTTTTTTTTTTTTTTTTTTAATTTTCGGCATAGCAGTATTCATTATTTTTTCACCACACCCAGTGCTCCATGCAATCCATGCCCTCTATAATACCCACCACCTGGTACCCCAACCTCCCACCCACCCGTCAATTCAAACCCCTCAGATTGTTTTTTAGAGTCCATAGTCTCTCATGGTTCACCTCCCCTTCCAACTTCCCCCAACTCCCTTCTCCTCTCTAACTCCCCATGTCCTCCATGCTATTTGTTATGCTCCACAAATAAGTGAAACCATATGATAATTGACTCTCTCTGCTTGACTTATTTCACTCAGCATAATCTCTTCCAGTCCCGTCTATGTTGCTACAAAAGTTGGGTATTCATCCTTTCTGATGGAGGCATAATACTCCATAGTGTATATGGACCACATCTTCCTTATCCATTTGTCTGTTGAAGGGCATCTTGGTTCTTTCCACAGTTTGGCAACCGTGGCCATTCTGCTATAAACATTGGGGTACAGATGGCCCTTCTTTTCACTACATCTGTATCTTTGGGGTAAATACCCGGGAGTACAATGGCAGGGTCATAGGGAAGCTCTATTTTTAATTTCTTGAGGAATCTCCACATTGTTCTCCAAAGAGGCTGCACCAACTTGCATTCCCACCAACAGTGGAAGAGGGTTCCGCTTTCTCCACATCCCCTCCAACACATGTTGTTTCCTGTCTTGTTAATTTTGGCCATTCTAACTGGTGTAAGGTGATATCTCAATGTGGTTTTAATTTGAATCTCCCTGATGGCTAGGGATGATGAACATTTTTTCATGTGTCTGATAGCCATTTGTATGTCTTCATTGGAGAAGTCTCTGTTCATATCTTCTGCCCATTTTTTGATATGCTTGTCTGTTTTGTGTGTGTTGAGTTTGAGGAGTTCATTATAGATCCTGGATATAAACCTTTTGTCTGCATTGTCATTTGCAAATATCTTCTCCCATTCCGTGGGTTGCCTCTTTGTTTTTTTGAGAAGCTTTTTTAAAGATAAAAGCATTCCATCCTTTTGCTGATTGCACATATTATAAAGAGATGGAGGTATAGGGATAGATTTGTCTACTTCTTTCTATAACTAACTGTAAGTGGCCACGAACTATGGGAGGCTTGGATCTGTATTTAGTGTTAATATGTAGCAAACACTGGTAGAAAGAACCAAGGAGCTGCCAGCCTGAAAGAGCTGCTTCTAAACATAAGAAACTGCTCTCTAACTTCTCTCCCCATACCCAGATATTTGTTCCAAATAGCCACCCACACTAATATCATAGCGTATCTGTGCAAGTGTTTAAGGAGAAGGAAGCCAAAAGCACTAGTACCTCTATACTTAATTGGTCACCCAAAGTGGTAGAATACTGTACTCAGTGCAAGAATCCTACTTATAAAGGAGCTCCCAAATTAGGAAGGCACCATTGGTTTCATATGGAATGGTCCACCCACTTGAAGGAACATTTCTTAGGTTAATGATTCTATGCACTTCAATTTGTTTTCTACTGTTAGCATATACCTCTATTTAGCCATCAATGAATACTAGTTTCTTTTAAAAGGAACATATGAAAAATATGTTCCTGCTCATTTTATATCAGTTGACAACAATAATTTTATTCAGGTATTTTTGAGTTTCTGTTTACAGTAAAACAGAATTGCACAATCATCTTCAACAATCAAAATTAAAGTAAAACATAATTTATTGGCAGATAAACCCTTCTTTCTGAAAATGTAGATAATTCTTTCTAGCTCTAAAATTCTATGAATTATCAAAGAATTAACAAATAACGTTTCAGATGTGAATTAAATATAGAAAAATTCAGAATAAGGTATATTTAGTAGGAAACATACACTTTATTATATAGCCTCTATCTGAAATCTGTGGTGTTGAACAAGAGAAGTAAAGACAACTAACTCATGATGATCACTAGGATTTTTAAATTTAAGTTTACTGAAGACAAAACTCTGAGTTCCAAATTATTATTATCAACAATTACTTAGCCATCTTAAATGCGTCTGCTAACCAGATAGTATCTTATTTGATTCTCTTTTTTAGCCAGAAAGGAAGTCCTTCAGAAAACAAAGCAATCACCAAATGTCCTCTGTCAGAGAAGGTCTAAGGCATGAAGAGATAAAAGCTCTATTTAGGAGGATTATATTTCTACCAGCATGAGACATGATGTTACCTGAAAATACTGAAAACTAAACAGCGGGACAGTAGCTCCTGAATTAGGTCTTTCATAGCATGGACTAACAAAATTACCCTTCAGGTCAGTTCTTTTTTCTTTTAATAACACATCACAGTGACAAACAAATGTTTAGCAATATGTATCAATAGGGAAAAATAATTATTTAATATTTTTCCACTAAGATTTAGGGATAACTCACTTAACTCTCTCTTATCTCATTGGCTCTACTTCCTCTCACCCATCTCTAAATATTGATGCACTCAGGCTTTGGTCCTTTTCTCTGCCTATATTCATTTCCTAGGCGATTTCATTCAGTGCCATGGCAGCATCTGTACACCAGTGACTCTCAATTTATATTTCTAGTCCCCAACTCTCTCCTGAGATCTGGCCTTGTCTATCTTATTGTTTACTCTCCATTCCTGCTTGAATGTTCAAGAAGCATTTAAACTTCCGTGACCAAAATAGAACTCCGTATGTGGACTTCCTCTAACCTTCCTCCTTCCCCATCTTCTATCTTATTCATCCAGGATAAAAATGTAGAATACTATGCTTTCCTCTTCTTTCTGTCTCTCTCATGCCAATATCCTTACCACGGCCAAATTTTTACATGATCTTTCTCTCTGTCCTCTCCTCCCACACTCTACCTTGACCTAGGACTTCTGGCAGTTCCTTTTACATGCCAGTTATTCCCATCTCAGAACCCTTGCACTTACTTGTCCTACAGTCATTCTCTGTCCTGTCCCACCTCCAGCATACTCTATTATACCCTCATCCTGCATTTTCTCCACAACACATATCATTAGCTGACAACCCATTACATACTTGTATGTTCATTTGTGTGTCTTATTCACTGTTGTATCCTCAACTTCTAGAAAAATACCTGGTATGTGGCAAGTACTCGGTATTGGATGATGTTGCTGTGATATAGCAATGCCCCAATAAAATGGTGTCTCTGTATGATGGAATTCCAAAACACCTCACATACTTATATCAATTTACAAATATGTAGTCTTTATTTTTATATGAAAATCTTAAATTATTCATAACTGTCTTCTAATTCAGTAATTTAAAATAAATTTTAAAATATTTCTAAAAATAAAAGTATATATAAGTAAAATACACTGTACAATGAAGCACAGTATTTACTATGATACCTAATGAAGAAAAAGGGAACATTTAAAAAAAATCACTAAATTTAAAAATTAACAAACATTTTTAGGACTCACAAATTTGAACTCAATCTCTCTACGAACAGCTACTAAATATATAAGGATTTATTCCTTACCAATAAGCTTTGATGTCGTCACAATGTCTATCAATCAATTGGGTATAATATGACTCTAGTTCTTTAATTAATTCACACTTAGGACGAATTAGGAAGCTCATAATTCTTTCATATAAAGTTAACATATTAGTAGATGAGAAAATAAAAGCTAATTTGAGAAAATTTTACACTGTTAACAAATTTCATGGAAAATTATAAAAATGCACTTACCTTTTTCATCAGCTTTGTCTTTTATTGCAATGGTATCATTACTCAGAGACACAGTCTGTGCATTCAGAATATCTGTTCTCATTCCAGGAAATTTTGGAGAAGAAATGAAGCGGCCTTCATAAGAATATAAATAGATACCACCACCATCTACAAGAAGAAAATGTCTAAAAAAAAAGAATAAAAATACATTCTCAAATAGAAGCTTACTATATTTTCATTTTTAAACTGGAGAAGAAGTTTATTCTTTGGAAAAATCTAATTTTTTTTCCTTTGAAAATTTATGGCATTGTAAAAAACAATTCAAACAATAAAGCAAAAGCAAAAGATCTCTAGCAATCCTCTCTCTACAGAGGTAATTTAGGACAAAGTATAGATATATTATAATTTTATTTTATTAACTCATTCCTGATGGACATTTATTTCAAATTATTCATTGTTTTAAAGAATGACTATAAACATTGTTTTAAAGAATATCTATACACATTTTAAAGAATGTATAGACATATCTCTGTATGTCTATCTTACTTATTTCCTTAGTATAACTCTAGAAATATAATAATTGGCTCAAAGGGCATATACTTATAAATTTTTATTATGTATTTTTAAATTGCCCTTTAAAAGGTTTTAATAATTTACACTCATATTACTGCCATACTGAAGTGCCTGATTCCTTGATGCTGGACACAGTATTACTTTTTAAAATCTTATGTTCAAAACTGTAAAACCCTTGATTCAGAACTATTTCTTGATTTAGAAATTGCTAAGTGTTCTTTCTTGCCTTGGAAATGAATACATGCATTTTAATTAAATTAATACTTGAGTACTGGTAGTTTAATTGAAAGGTTTGGCCCTTACACATTAATGTATGAAAACAATATTTGCTAATGTTGACAAAGTGACACATCATATTAGTATATATTTTTTCTTTGTTTCAATACTAAAACCTTTTTCTCTCCTGAACAAGACATTGTGTAAGCTTTTAACATTCTTGTGAGTAACACTGTTTCCAAGGGTAAACATTTCTAAATGTAGAAATAGGACAAACATTAGGCAGTAAGTAAGTTATTCTTTAATTGCCTAATCAGTTATGCCATTAACATATGCCTTTACTAAGAGCATACTCAATACACTAATAAGTAATGTATAAATAAAATTTATTTGGCACTGTTCAAGTAAAAAGAATTTCAGAAATATGGTTTTTTAGATAGCTGACATCTTATCTTTTAAGTGGAAAAGATGTCTTTTTGTTTTAAAAATGTATGATATTACAAGATAATATATTTCAATTTCATTAAACAAATGAGACAAAATTTGACACAATTTTTCAACTCTCAAGGTCATCAATGTGATGATTATCTTCTTCAGTAACTGTTTAACTGACAGCTTTGGTACTCATGAGACTCTCTTGGTGCATCAAAATAATTAAGCTATTTAGCGATACAGTTCTGTGCTTTTTGTTTTCTCTAGGCTGCCTTACCAGGCAGTCACTTTTCTTCTTATCCTTGTGCCAGCCTCTCACAGCCCACCAGCATTCCTCTTCTGGCTTGCTATTTATAAAAGCTGGGGGTTAGAAAACCTGGTAACAACACTATTAAGAGATTGCCTAGGTGTGAGTAAAGGAATGAGGAATAAAATATATGGTTTTAGTGCAAAGATTTCATGGGTAGCTATTTTAGGCAATTGCTGATTCTATTTTCAAACTATTTCTGGTTTTGTTGGGTTGTAGCTTCCTAAGACTGACCTTTGATTCAATCGGATATCACTGTACTCGATAGACTGATTGATGATAGTTTTCATGGAAAAGTGTGGGTTCTTGAGGAATAGCTATTCCCAATTTACTCCAGTTTGTTGGCCTGGAGTTTCATGGTCCTGCATACACCAAAGGTGTGGGTAAAGAATATTATTTTTCAAACTTCAGATCACATTCATGTAGTGATTCATAAAATCAATGTGTTTCAAATATTTAAAACCAAAAGTAAGAACTGAACATTATAAAAAATAAGGATCCTGAGGTCAAAACGACCTTATAGTAATTCCCCCATTTCTTTCATTCTTTATTTTTTTTAAAGATTTTATTTATTTATTTGAGAAAGAGAGAGAAGGGGACATAAGAGGGGGAAGGGACAAAAGGAGAGGGAAAAGCAGACTCCCCACTGAGTGCAGAGCTCAACTTGGGGCTTGGTCCCTGAGATCATGACGTAAGCTGAAGTCAGAAGTTTAACCAACTGAGCCACCCAGGCACCCCAACTTACCCGTTTCCCTCTCATTCTCTCACATCACTACTTTGATATTTACTTATAATAAATTTAGTCTCATCATTCTTAATAAATTAATTCCTTTTATATTTCTCAATTTAAATTTTTAGTATAGTAAATGATGAGATATATAACCTATATATAACCTCCAAGAACGTTTTTTAAGAGTATAAAGAGGGGTGCCTGGGTGGCTCAGTTAGTTAAACATCCGAATCTGGATCTCAGCTCAGGTCTCGATCTAAGGCTCATGAGTTCAAGCTCCATACTGGGCTCTACACTTAAAAAAAAAAAAAAAAAAAAAAGGTAGAGAAATTCTGAGACCAACAAGTTTCAGAACCACTGACCTAATAGCTTATTCTCACTTTTCCTTTAAAATAAATAAAAACAGATTGATCCCAAATGACTAATATACCATTCTGTAAGTGCATGCTTTAAAGAGTACTTTACTGCAATCTGAAATATTTTAACCCCATATTCAAGAGCCAAACATGATAAACAAATACCTTTCTGCCTGCAGAATTAAACTAACAGTTCCTTCTTTAAGATCAAATATAAGTGGCGTATTCCAGTTCTTCGTACTAAAAGATAAATAAAATGGATATTTATTAACTTTTTAAAAAACCAAATACTCTTTAATAAATAGATAAGTATTCACTTTAAAAAGTATTATCAGTTTCACCATAACTGTATATATTTCTATTATAGGACTAGGCACATTGTTCTGAAATCATTCACTTACATGGCTGTATCCCTGACTAGAAATCAAACTCCGGGTAAGTAATAAGTATTCAATAGTAAATGTTCAACAAATGTTTATTCTAGATATTACAATATGTGAATTGAGGAATCCTAAGTACATATTCTGTCATTTATTAGCTCTGTGATTTGGGCAAGTCATCTTACGTTTCTCATCTGATAAAGTAATAAAGTAATAGTATGGCTCCGGGAAGAAAGGACACATTTTTGGCTAGCCAGATCAGGATTAGCGATCTGGTTGCACCACCTGTCGGCTATATGATCTTAATCAGCTTAATCTTCTAAGAATCAGTTTCCTTATTTGTAAAATTAAGATAATGGCAACTCACCTAAAGTGCCTAGCTAACTGCCTTTTATATAGTAGATCTTGAACAAACAGAAACTATAATAACAATAATGAATATGAGCATTTTTCCTGCAGGTCTCCCAATGTTACTGTTGGTCCAAATGAATTTTTCTGTGAAGCATTCTGTAAACTAAAATACTGTATAAATGTAAGTTATGACCATGCTTCTTGAATGAATGGATAAATAAATGAACAAATAACTCCTTTGGTTTCTACAGTGTAATATGATTCAAAGATAGGCAAAAGGGAGAGAGCATTTACAAACTGAAAACCCACCCCAAGTCATCAAAATTTCAGTTTAAAATGTTTTATTACTCTTATATATTCTGAATTCCTCTCAATTATTTTCATGAAACCAAATCTTTAAATCAGATTAAACCTCATATTCAGATCCAGAAAGTGTGGGAAGGGGAAGGCTGCAGTAAGTGGGCACACTGATGGGAAATTAATACTGGCTAATGCCAGTAAGTAAATGCAAATGCATTTCAATAAGTAAATGTATGCACAAAGCAAAACAATGAATAAAGTACAAATAATTAGTAAGCGTGGTGTTCACAGGTATGATAGAGATTTGTGCTTTGTACTTTAGAAAAGATATCATAGCATGTTTCATTTATGTAGTCATTAGAATTAACCTTCTGTCTTTGATAATAGTGACTGTGAAGTTTGTTGTTTTTTTTAAGATTTTATTTATTTACTTGACAGAAAGGTAGAGAGCACAAGAAAGCAGAGTGGCAGGCAGAGGGAGAGGGAGGTGCAGACTCTGCATTGAGCAGGAAGCCCGATGCAGGGCTCCATCCCAGGGTCCTGGGATAATGACCTGAGCTGAAGGCAGCCGCTTAACTGACTGAGCCACCCAGGTGCCTGATTGTGAAGTTTTTTAAATGTCCCCCTGCAAAATATCTGGTATTTATGACAACTGGGATATATATGTCTGCCCTAAGCCACACTGATGAATAGAGCAATTTTCTAAAAATTACTTGAATTCTAAATTCTAAAAAATTATTTGAAAAATCAAATGAAAATTTAACATAGAACTCTTATGTATTATTTACTTTTTCTGGAACTTCTTTTCATATAAAACACTATATTGCTTACACGCTTGTTTTAAAAATTATATTTTTATTAATAAAAAGGGGTAAGAGTTATCAAGAACTGGTGGTCAAACCCCAGCTCTTCCTTTAGTAAGGAAGTTTAGTAATTTGACCTAGGGTAAGTTACTTAAATAATCTGTATATCCTTTAGTTTCTTCATCTTGTAAAATGGAAGTAATAATAATACTCAACACCCTGGGTAAATTAGACCTTAACCATAAAGACAGTATAATAGTGCTCAATAAACAATAGTTGTTATTTAAAATACTAGTAGGTGTTCTGAAGCCCCTGGCTGGCTCAGTCAATAGAGGATATGATTCTTGATCTCAGAGTTTGAGGCTGAACCCCACATTGGGTTTAGAGTTTACTTAAAAACAAAATCTTTAATATATAAATAAATAAAATAAAAATGCTAGTAGGTTTTTTAATTTAATGAAATGTATTTTGGTGATGATAGGTCTCAGCACTACCTCATTCCCACTACCTGGTATTTCACTTTAATAAATAATTTTGTACCTTAGTAAATGTCTTGACAAGAGAGGGAAGGCATGTCTAAGTCAGAAAAGAAGAAAAGCAGTCTTATATTTTGCCACATATTAACTAATATATGAAAAGTAGAGTGACAAAAAAATTAAATCATAACTGCCAAACTTTTCTTCAGTATTTTAAAAAGCAGTTTTTCTAATACAAGTAACACATGATACTAATCCTATGGATTCAAACATTACATCATTGCCACTAAAACTAGCAGAATAAACCCATCATTTGGGATGGTTAAGAGCCCTACCTTTCTTCAAACAAACCCTCAATTGAAGAGATCTTCTCTATTTTTCCTCAACTCCATGAAAATTAATTATTCAAATGACTATGTGCACTAAGTGATTGTGAAGTTTCTTCACATTCTATAATCTCTCCCCTATATAGCAACTACTTAACTTGGTATATTTCTTGACTTTCCCAAGTCTTATTGTTGCTCCTTCTCATTCATAGGAGAAAAAATTTTC
Organism: Mustela nigripes; assembly: GCF_022355385.1. Lineage (NCBI taxonomy): Eukaryota > Metazoa > Chordata > Mammalia > Carnivora > Mustelidae > Mustela > Mustela nigripes. Next base: position 134,320,829 of record NC_081558.1, on the reverse strand, counting down.
TTATATTAAATTATATTAGCTTAAGTTATATTGTAACTTAAATTGAGCCACCTGTTTCTTTATCCCCTCTCTTCTCTGCTTCTTCCATTTAATTCTTGACTGCTGTCCTAAGTTGCAGATTCTGATTAGTAGCAGATTTACATATAGTGAGTGAGAGGGTTTTTTTTTTAAATTTTTTTTAAAGATTTTATTTATTTGTCAGAGAGAGAGAGAGGAACACAAGCAGGCAGAGCAGCAGGCAGAGGCAAAGAGAGAAGCAGGCTCACCGCTGAGCAAGGAGCCCAATGTGGGACTCGATCCCAGGACCCTGGGATCATGACCCGAGCCGAGACAGCGGCTTAACCAACTGAGCCACCCAGGTGCCCCGAGTGAGAGTTTTTAATATATAGTTGTAGTAAGTATTGCTGTTAATCATATTGGATACCTTTGTGATGTGTACTACTGGGCTTAGGAATCCAAGATACCACTATACTTTGTTTTTTGATTCATTTATTCATCCAAGAATTTTTTTTATTAAGTACCTATACATGGTGAACACAGTATAGTGCTGGATACTGGGTGTACAGTTGTGAATAAGACATATGTAGTCCTTATCTTCAATTTTATATTCAATGATTAAACTATAATCACATGATGTTATAAGCACAGAATGTAAAAAACAATCCTTAACTATTCACAACTCAGGAAGTTAATATAGTGGTGATTTGAGTTTCCTGGATAGTGAGAAGTCAGCTGGGGGCATGCTTAGAGCCAGCTTCTACCAACTGGTATATTTTCAGGAATTCTGCAAGCCAACTGTTTAACAGAGCTATTATTTAAAATTAAATTATATCAACTTATAATTAAGCAAATTATATTCAATACAAAGATAAGTGCTCCAAACCTATTACTTCCAGATGATCTTACTACATTTTACTATTATCTATGCACTTGGGATTATTTACATCTGTTGTATCTATACGGTGGCAATTCTATATAATAGCTCGCTACTGTGCATCTCTTTTCAATTCTGCTTTCAGTGACATCATACTGGTATCCTGAAATCAGCCTTGGTAGAAGTATTTACATTACAGAAACAGGCAAACACTGAAAAATCAGGTTTGTTTGTTTCCAGAAAGCTAGTTCAACATTCATCAGCACATACTGAGTTAGATTTTGAAAAATACCAAGTATATTTGTTTTAAGCACAAGTTTCTTGGGTGTACTGAAATTATTCCCGGCTTTCTAAAAAGCAGATTGAATATATTTTCCTTGATCATCTCTGGGCAACTCTGTATCTTCAGTATGAACATCCATGATTACCCTAGGCTAGAACACTAAACCTGAATACCTCCTTGTGTCTCTATTGAACATCTTTTAGCCTGTTGTCAGGCTGCTAGCTGTTCCCTTTCTTCCAGTGGCTAGGTGGGTCCTTTTCCCAATACTTATCAGCTGTTCCTCCGAACTTTGAAATCAAGTTATACTAAATTCCTTAGGACTGTGAGTAAAGAAAGAGTAAACACTCTCAGAGAAAGTATTTTCTATTATAAAAATGATTATTAATCTCTGATGCACAACTTTATTAGATTTATTTTCATTGGTTATAGCTCATTTTAAAATCACTTCTTGATTGGGAATAAGTTAGGATAAGCGAGGTTTTAAGAAAATTAAATTTAGAACCAAACCACGTTGATAGGAAAGGCTGAAAATAAATTTCCTCATCACAGACAAAACTCTGAATTTTTAAGAAATGCAAGATGCTTACGAGAACACATAACATTGAAGAGACGTTGAAACAACTAAGTGTGCGTAGTTCAGAGATGCTTTAATGACTCTATCACGGAATTCCAGTAAATCCACTGCATCATTAAGAACATTGCGAACCTAAACAAGGAAAAATGAAATACCAACAAACAACATTAAAATACATCAGCATTTTAATTAGGTAAGTGAGCAAGATTTTGAAGCATAAAATTCAATGCACTCTAGATTACCTAATCATATAAAAGACTTCAGTAGGAAATAGCCATAAGACAACATACTTGGTTTATATAAAAGTCAACTAACAAAAGAAAGACATTAAAAAAACTTCTTAGAAATGTAGATTTCTAACCTGAAAGCCAATCTGAATGTCAATGTAGCAATGGAGAAATAAGGTGAAAAATGCTGTAACACTGAGATATAGTAAATAATATATATGGCATATAGGAGTTGGAAAGAGACTATATGATTCCTATCCAAACAGTAAGAATGTCTCTTTTTAGGGCTAGGTCTTACTTTAAAATTTAAGTTCTTATAAAAAGCGATATAATAATTTTAAAAAATCAAAATGGAGTGGTTGGTATTAGTAAAGCTGCACAGCTGCACAGTGAAGAAGTCAAGCTGCACAGAGGGGCACAAGTATTTCCATATGTTAAAACATAGACAGACATAATATATAAAGAAGCTAAGTACCAACAAACAAATAAAAATTTTACTTATGATAGTCAAACCATTATAAAAGTAACAGAATAAAGTTCGCAAGGATTTTAACCCTTGGCAGTATCTGCTTACAACCCTGAAGTTGATAAACTATCTGCAACAAATTAAGAAAAACATCGAGCAAGCTAAATTTATCTAATCTCTTGTCAATACCAAAATGGGTCGGACATTGTAAAAGGTGGAAGTAGAGAAAAAGAGATTAATTGTACCTAGAAGTTAGAATTTTAAAAAATTTCCCTTAAAATGTTATCATCTTTCTAAATAAAATGTGACTATAGAAAGGGTATGGAAAAAAGTTAAAAAGATAAAGCCAAACTTCTTTTAAGTACTTCTTCAAAGCACTTATACCTTATACCTATAAGGCATATTATATTTTTATTATCTGCTCTTCAACTCCCATCCCCAGAAAACTACCACCATGATAGATAACAAAATTACATATACATATATTCCTTGACCAGCAATCTTACTTCTAGAATTCTATTGCAAAGACAAATAAGCAAAATCATGAAATAACACACACATGAAATGCTGTAACTATCTATAGCTCTATTGGTAATAGCAAAAGACTGGAAACAGCCCAAATGTCTATCAGTAAGGGATAGACTGAATAAACTATGGCATACTCACAAAGTGGAATACTACACAGCTCCAAAAAGAAAGAAGATCTATAGAGCGATCTCCAGGATATAGTGTAAGGTGAAAAATGCAAGATGCAAAACAATGTGTACAGTATAAAACCTTTCATCTAATGAAGGGAAGGATATGAAGATAAATGGAATTTTTTTTTTTCTTAAATGAATACTTTAAATCAGTATATAAACAATTAGGTAAGCTTATGGAGAAGCTGACCAAGATACCTACACTGGGAGATGTAAGTATCTAAATTTCCAATATCTTATTTTTTTACATACTGTTTATTCAAGTTGTTTACTGTATAAATTTTCATGTGCCACATTAGAAGTCCTTTATTGTAAAGACCATTCTTTTGTCTGATGACAAACAGCAGCCATACTGTTAGTGATTATTCTGGACCTCCATGTTGGATAAATTCAATTTCTTCTTGAGATACAAGCTTCTTTCTGTATTTCTGAGGTAATATTTTCATTATTTCTGCAGTGTCTGGTGGACCCTGATGCATGCAAATCTGGTGATTTACTCCCTTTAGAATGCTGTGAAATTGAAGAAGAGTGAAATGGTAGTCCTGCTGATCTGAAACTTCTGATACACTGGGTTTACGCTTGTCTCTTCTGTCAGAGTACCATATTAATGGAGTATGTAGCTTGACTACTGGAATGACCCTGCCAGCAGATGCCATCTTGCTGTCCATCATCACCTTGCGATGGGGCAGCTTCTGGGGTGCTTGCTAGGCACAGAAATAATAGGAGCTCTGAGGAGTTGGGGATGGGCCCTACCTGTGATATATGGATTTGTTTATGTTACAGAAACAAAGCAAGAAACCCAAAACACTACTCATAACATATTAATTGATGTTGTTATTTTAAACTGTATTTTGGGATATAGTTTAATATATATGTGTGTGTGTATGTGTGTGTGTGTGTGTGTGTATATATATATATATATATATATATATGGTAAGATAGGCCAAAGATGGGACCATTTGAGCATTAAATAATGGTTCTCTAAAATATTAAAATCTACAAGTTTATAATGACAACATCATCATCAACAACAACATTCATGGGGAAATCAACTCATTATTTGAAAATTGGTAAATTCAGAAAATAACTTCGTAACTATTTCACCTCAGAGTAACCAAATGGTTGAAAAGGCAGTGTCTCATGGAAGAACTTTAGCTAATAAATGTGTTAGGAATGGTAGAATTACAAGATTACCATTTTGCAAATCCCAGTGAAATATGGTTCTAGACAAGTATTATCAATGGCTGCTAAAAATATTAATGTAAAAGCCTAAAGAACTCTTCAGACTTTTTTTAATGATTGATGAACCAAGACTTACAATACCTGAACATATTAACCATAGCATCACTAAAAGAGAGCTAAGGTGACATATGTTGTCTCTTGATGTGATGCAACAAGTCCACAGCATTGATTACGAAGTGTTCTTTATCCTTATCAAGGCTCTAAATCTAATAACCAGTTTACAGGAAATACAGGGGTTAGATGAACACGTTAAGTGGAATCACACCATAAGAAAGCAAATGGGAAAAAGTGAAGAATTCAGCAGAACAAACCACCTGGCCTCTTAAGCAAATAAGAAAGAGAAGAAATTGTTTCAGATTTAAAAAGACTGAAGACACAAATCAACTAAATGCAAAGTGAAACTTTGTTTCCTGACATTAATAAATCAACCATATAAGTATGTATTCAGAAAATAACTGGAGAAGTGGGACCTGTTATCATAGAAAGATACATTGAGTAAACAACTAGAGAAATGTGAAATGCTACTATGGTTATGATAAAATAAACAGTTTAATCTTTTGGACACTTTTAAAAAGTCTTACTACAAAACAGCAATGTTGGACTATATTAAAGAAAAAGACACTGATATGTTTGCTTCACTCTTCAGTGAGTAGGGGAATGACTGCAAAAGGGGGAGTACTCTGATCATAGGTGCTTCAAAGGATTGGTGTTGTTCAGGGAAGAAGACATTATTGTGGCCTGAAATCAGCAATGAAGGATAAGGAAGACATCCACTCAATCTCTAGACCTGGCATAAAGGGGAAAAACACTTCTACTTGAGAAGTCTGTAGAAGAAACACTGCTCTCAGGAATTAGCCAATTTTGACTTGAAACAAAAATGTGAAGAGGGCCTTCAGTAAAAAGGCTGAGTTGTGTCTGCAAAGCCATGGATGCATACTGCAGGTTGCATACTAGGGCAAATGGAAAAAAGGGCTAAGAGAATGGGTCCCCTAGAACCAAGCAGGCCACGACTGCAGGAGGCATCTCTGCAAGTCTCTCTTTATTTAAATCCAAGATTTTTTGAGGTCTTTCATGAAAGGGAGAAGACAACTACCTTGCAGATCCCCATGCTCTGATTTTAAAGAGACCTAAATCAGGCCTAAATCAGGTTCAAGTACTTTTAGTTCCATTAGCTAGCAGAGCCACTCTCCTCCCTGCCTTTTCCACTCTGCTTCTGGACCAGGAGTCCAGCAGGTCAGAGACTTCACTCCACACTCTCCATTTTTGTTCCATTTCTGTTGCACAGAGATGTTTACCTTGTTTTTGAGTCCAGAAAAGTCTTTTTATTTTTATTTTATTTTTTAAGATTTTATTTATTTATTTGCCAGAGAGAGAGAGAGAGCGAGAGAGCACAAGCAGGGGGAAAGGCAGGCAGAGGTAGAGGGAAAAGCAGCCTCCCCACCAAGCAAGGAGCCCAATGCGGGACTTGATCCCAGGGCCCTAGGATCATCACCTGAGTCAAAAGTAGAGGCTTAACTGACTGAGCCACCCAGGTGTCCTGAGATAAGTCTTTTTAAAAATACATGTATTTCATATATTATTAATCTCTTTGGAGTCACAGGTAAGTCCCTCTCCCTAGTGTGAACTTAATGATACCATCTTAACCAGAAATCTACAAACTTTTTTAAAAGCCCATAATACCATCCTCTCTTAAAAACATTTTAAAGACAAACCATAAGTGACTCTTAATCTCACAAAACAAACTGAGGGTTGCTGGGGGGAGGGGGTTTGGGAGAAGGGGGTGGGATTATGGACATTGGGGAGGGTATGTGCTTTGGTGAGTGCTGTGAAGTGTGTAAACCTGGTGATTCACAGACCTGTACCCCTGGGGATAAAAATATATGTTTATAAAAAATTTAAAAAAAAATGTTTTTATTGTCAAAGAAAAAAAAAAAAGAGAGAGAGAGATTTTTCAACATATTAATCTAGGAGGTTCTGTGAAAACAGGGACCAAATTTATTTTCATTACAACTTCATTTCCCATTGCCTACCCCAAGGGCTGGCAAGTAGGGATCACTCCATAAATATCTGTTGAATGTGTGAATGAAGGTATTCTAAGAAAAACACTGAATAGGCCTAACTTAGCAAAAGTGTAACGCAAATGTTTTATAATCACTGAAAGAGTAAAATAAAAGACCTTTAAAAAAATTAAAATAGTGCTCTAGTTCTAAAACTTTGAAAGATTATTTAGAAACATTATTTTAAGTATAAAGGGAATTTGGATTAGAAAAGTCATTTTAGCACCTCCACTGTTCACTTTATCTCGTGTAAAAATCTTCTAATCTCTAGGACGACTCCTTTTTATTATGTAAGAAAAACTCCTCTTTTCTAGATATATTCTCATCTTGGGACATTTTTGAAAATAGGGTTAGAATTTATTTTAGCACTACTATATTAGCTAGCTCCCCATGCACTATGTGAATAAAATAATCAAGTCCCCAAATTAACTGATTAGAACACCCAATGCGGGGCACCTGGGAGATTCAGTTGGTTAAGTGTCTGCGTTTAGCTCAGGTCGTGGGGTCCTGGATTTGAGCCCTGCATCAGGCTCCCTGTTCAGCAGGTAGTCTGCTTCTCCCTCTCCTTTTGCCCTTCTCCCTGGCTTGTGCTCTCTCATGCACTCTCTCTCTCTCTCAAATTAATACATAAAATCTTATTAAAAAAAAAACTCACAATGCATTTTTTGTCACAGATACAATACTATAATGTTTTGGTTTCCAGGTTAATTAACAGCAATATCTATTTATACATAACATCATCTAGATCCAAAAACTAATTTACAGGAAATAGAGAAGTCAGAGGAGTATGTCAAACGACACCATAGTGATACAATTAGTAAAGTCCAGACTGTGGGAAACTCTGTTGAACAAACCAATTTGGTTTCTTCAACAAATAAAATGCAGGAGGTAAAAACAGAGATTGAAGGGGAATCTATAAATTAAGAGACTTAAAGACATGTCAACCAATTACAACTTGTAAACCACTTTGGATCTTCACTCAAACAAACTAACTTTAAAAAATGTGACAGGTAGGAAATGACTGAAAATTTGAACACTTCCTGGATGTTTGATAATATTAAAGAATTATTATTTTTAAGGTACAATAATGGTATTTTGGTTATGTTAAAGAGTCCCGGGGCACCTGGGTGGCTCAGGGGGTTCAAGCCTCTGCCTTCGGCTTGGGTCATGATCCCAGAGTCCTGGGATTGAGCCCAGCATTGGGCTCTCTGCTCAGCAGGGAGCCTGCTTCCTTCCTCTCTCTCTCTGCCTGCCTCTCTGCCTTCTTGTGATCTCTGTCCGTCAAATAAATAAATAAAATATTTTTTAAAAAAAGAGTCCTTACCTTTTAGTTGTATACTGAAAATTTTACAGATAAAATATATCTGAATTGGTTTCAAAATAATGGGGAAGGAGGAAGATACGGACATAGATGGGGCAGGCTTGATCATGGGTTGATGGTTGTTAGGGCTGGGTAATGAGTACCTGGAGACTCATTACACTGTTCTGTCTACTTCTGTGTAGGTATTAAATTCTCCATAATAAAAAGTTTAAAAATTTAAAGATAAGTGAACAGAACAAAGAAAAACTACAATGTAGAGCTAACTATTATTAATCTAGTAATATTATTCAAATTTAAAAATCTAGATACTTAAACTAAAGAATATTTGAGTAGACCTAGAAATTACAAGACATATGTTTCCAAATAATTACAATACTCTGGATTCTCAATATGAAGACAGAGGCAACAGTTACAGATAGGAGGAAGAAGACTTAGAAGGTACAGGTTCACCTTTCTCTGGCAGAGGGTTTGCCACTAGCACATAGTCATTGGCCCCTTCCTCCTACCTTTTGCCAACCAACTTTTAAAATATTTGTTGAGCATTTATCATATGTAAGACACTGAGCTTGAATGAAACACAGTGCTGTGCCTTTAAGAAGCTTATAATTGCATTGATAACTCCTCCCACTGGACTTTTCCACCTATCTCCCACTGCCACATTCTAACCTTCCTGTTTTATTTTACTCCAAAAGTACTTGTTTTTCTCTCCCTAATTCCCAGTAAAAACTTCTTACCATTTTCCCACTTTAGCTTGCCTAAGTAATTCTTAAAAGGAAAAAAAATTTTAAAAAAATCAGGTTAAATAAGCTTCTACAATAATAAATAAATAAAATAATAAAACCCGGACAGTGACTAGCAGGTTAGGCCTGCCATGGGGTCAGCCCCTAACTGGAGTGATAAGATCAAGCTTGTCACAGCTTCTTCCCCCCCTTCTTCAACTGAATCCATACATTCCCTAAACGCTTTGAGTTTCACCATCCCTGCCTCAACCCTACCACCAGAGTAGCTGTGGGCACTTGGGTTCTATAATGGTGAGAGGTTCTTAACTTTAGGTCATGAAAAAAGTCATTAATGGCCTAGTTAAAATATTTCCGATATAACTGAATTTTTATAAACTTGATTTAAATATACTTAGTGAAGATAATTCCATATTCTGTATAGTGAGCTGACGAGAGAAGAAGCAAGGTTAATCAGGCATGGAACATAATCATACCTGCATGGTTCTTCGTTTAGTTAATGTTACTTGAAAATTTTTCCACTCCCAGCGTTGTTCCACCACATGTGCAAAAACAACATGCCCATTTCCACAGGCTCCAGCAATCTGAGTGCCGTCAATTGACCATGCGATGTTAAATATGCTGCCAGTGTTGGGCTTTTCTAAGGCATATGACCACTGGAGAAGAAAAAATGAGAGAAAAATCGATACACTGAAAAAAAAATCTTAAGTTTTAAATTGAGCATACATTAACATTTTAAGATGATTTTTAAAAGACTGTGCCTTTATCCTAGAATTAATATTTTTCATACTAAAATGTGTACTGAACAGAAGATATGGATGTAATTTTTAAAGTACATAGTAGAATACAACAGAAGTATGTAAAATCTCTCAAGCACTGCAAAACAGCCATACCATTTCCATTAGCATTATTATTATTAAGTAATAATACTGAACGGGTTAACACAAAGACTCTATAGAAGAAAAAAAAGATACCTTGCTATTAATTCTTAAGGATCTCTATAGTCCCTACATCTGAAAGATTGGTTTTAATATTCCAATAGTGTCACTAAAAAATTGAAACTAAACACACAATATAACTAAGACATCTCTGATATACATTTTAAATCATGAAAGATAGGTTAATGGATCTTTTCTTTTTTTTCATAATGTAGTAAATATAATCTCTTCTAGAGTCTACTACCTTTTTGAGAAAGTTACCTAATCAATAAGCATCAACTGGGATGAAAGAGACTCTGTGTGTGTGTGTGTGTGTGTGTGTGTGTGTGTGTGTGTGAATAAGACAGTAAGAAAAAGACTTTTAAAAGATGCTATTACAAGGAGCACCTGGGTGGCTCAGTGGGTTAAAGCCTCTGCCTTCGGCTCAGGGCATGATCCCAGCAACCTGGAATCGAGTCCCACATCAGGCTCTCTGCTCAGCAGGGAGCCTGCTTCCCCCCCCACCTGCCTCTCTGCCTACTTGTGATCTCTGTCTGTCAAATAAATAAATAAAATCTTAAAAAAAAAAAAAAGATGCTATTACAAGCATTTTCTTTCATTTATTCAGATGCGACATAAATATTTGCTAAAAGGATGATTTATTTATTTGACTAAATTGATATACATTCTCTTCCCATTCTTCCAACCTTACAGCCCAAAGTCAAATTAAGTCTTGATTTTTTTTGTTGTTGATTTTTTGGTTGCTCTTGGGGGGTATTTATTTTGTTGCACAATATTGCTGCTTCAAATGTGTTCATTGTTAGCTATGGGCTCACTGACCAAAAAATGTGGAGAAAATGGGAAAGATATAGAAAAAGATTCATTAATTCACACTACTATCAAAAAAGACTTTAAATTCCCTATAAAGTTCATATATACAATAAATATGCTGAATGACTCACTCTTTCCACTCACTGACACTTCCTTTAAACCTCTATCTGTTGCTTAAGTAAAAGGTCTATAGGGTGCCTGGGTGGCTCAGTTGGTTAAGTGACTGCCTTTGGCTCAGGTCATGATCCTGGAGTCCCAGGGTTGAGTCCCCACATTGGGCTCCCTGCTAAGCGGGGAGTCTGCTTTCCCTCTGACCCTCACCCTCTTATGCTCTCTCTCTCAAATAAATAAAATCTTTAAAAAAATAATAATAAAATGCCTATTAAAAAAGTCATCAAGGAGAAGGTAATAAACGAACTTTCACTTCATCAGCAGTATGAAAATGTTAGAAACTTCCTTTTCTAAAATTAAGAAGAGCAAGTTCAAGAAAAGAATATATATAATAGTTGAAATCAGATTTTTAAAAATAAGACAACATTAAGGATACCAACAATATGCTTCTGGCAATAAAATGAAATCAACTCATTTGTGTTTGACAAACAGTATTATGAAATCCTGCATGACTACTATTTTACATAAAAATTAAGTGGTTGGTATAGGCAAATGAGGCTTATTGTTAATATACAAAACAGATTGGACTAGGCTTATGGCACATCTGTCATTCTAAAACTAGTCTATTCTCATGGTGTAGATGCAACAAAGATCTTATTTTTAAACCACAGATTCATATTTTAAAATATTACTTTTTTTGAGAGAGAGAGAGAGAGAGCATGTGAGAGCAGGGACTGGGAGTGGCAGAAAGGAGCAGAGGGAGAGAAAGAATCTTAAGCAGGCTCTATGCCCAGCGTGGTGCCTGACACAGAACTTGACCTCACAACCCCGAGATGATGACTTGAGCCAAAATCAAGAGTCAGATGCTTAACTGACTGAGCCACCCAGGTGCCCCTTAAACCTATTTACTCTAAAGTATGATCTTAAAATACCCAAAGAACCAAATCAGCCAGAAAGATACATTTTACTAAAATTAAACATAGAAAAATGTATCTAAAAACCCCTGGATGACTGATCCTAACTAAAAGGAGAAACTGGAAAGAAATGTGTAGATAATACTATCATCACCCTATATTTCTCTGACTTCTTTCAGTCTGTAAGGTTCATTAACAATGACATCTGCAACATGCAACTTATCTCTAAAAACAAACTTCAAAGAATATAACAGTACCATGATATAAGTTATATTAAATATTTATTTTTTATTTAAAATTAAGAAGTGTTTTCTTTTAGATGACTCTATTAGTTTCTAAAAAAAAAATACAAGCACAAGCAAATCATCAAAGAATGGGTCTTTAATAGTTATGAAATCTGGGGGGTGGGGTTGGGAGATAAGGTGATTTTGTCCAGTCAGTAAATTTAATAATTATTGGTAAGTCAAAGGATCTATTTATCATCTGTGCTTTAAACAGACTTCTAGGGGTGCCTGAGTGGCTCAGTCAGTTAAGCTTCATTAAGTATCTATCCTACTCTTACTTTCAGCTTGGGTCCTGGTCTCAGGATCATTGGATTGAGCCCCCATTTGGGCTCCACGCTCAGCAGGGAATCTGCTTGAAATTCTCTCTCTCCTTCTCCCTCTGCCCCAACCCTGCTTCTGTACTCTCTCAAATAAATAAATCAAGTAAATAAAGAGACTTTTAATACTCTAAGCCTCTTCTCTTCCCAAATATGCCATGGAATATTCATGTTTGTGTTTCAAACTCTAGAAAGAAATAAGGCAGCCTCCCTAGATGTAATTTAGTGATAGTAGTAGTAAGAACCGTGAAGATTAATTTTTAAATATCCTTCTCACTTAACATTTAACACTTTTCTTTTGCTTTAAGGCAACTATCCCTTACTTTAGGATATGACTGGGCCAGGAGCATCTATATTCCCTGTGATCTTGTTAGAAATGTAAATTAGTGGACCCAACTCCTCTGAGGGCCAGGAAACTTTTAATGAGTTCTTTCGGGGATTCTTAAGCATGGGAAAGTTAGGACACTGGTTCTTAACTCTGGTTGCACATTAGAATCACCTGGGATGCTTTTATAAAAGATAACAAAACCCAGGGACCCAATCAGTTAAGTCCAGAAATTCTTGGGATGAGATCTGGGTACATTTTTTTTCAAGTTTTCTATGTGATTTTAACATACAGCCACTGTTCTACAAGAAAAGCAAAATCTGTAATTTGGTCTAAGACTATCATTAACAACTGGCTCACTATTAATACCCTGCCAATTCATCTGCCAGCTCTTGAGAAAATTACATGACCGATGTCTTGGCCTCTAATCCAGCTTCTCATATTTATGCGTAAACTTGTTTTTTTTACAGTTGTTACCAAGTCCAAGCTTGCTCTGCTCACCACCTGACAGGGCAATTAAGTTGAGAGGCTAGATGACAGGGCAAGGAGAGTGATTTTGTTTGTAAAGAAAGACCGTGTAACCTCTTTGTCTTTGATCAGTTGATCTTTGAGTACAGGAATCTGGTCATGTAGTTTCTGTATATCCGTCCTCATCTCGAGTGAGTTAGATTTGGGTAAAAAGCAGTTTTGGCAAAGCTTATCTGTAACAGCCCTGAGTGCAGGGCTAAGTAGAACTTTCTAAGCAAGGGAAATCAAGGCAATATGGAGTCAGACATGCTAAGTTTCTCCTTGTTACACATTCATCAACCTAATTTTTCCTCTCTCACTTTTTATTATTAGAATTCCAAATAAACTAAAGTAGGAAGAGTAACAGAAAGCACTGGTTTTCAAACTTCAGTGTGCATTAGAATTACCTAGAGGGATTGTTAAAATAGATTACTGGACCCACTCCAGTTTCTGATACAGTAGATGTAGGGTGGGTACGGCCAAAACATGTTAGATGACACCACGAGACTGCAGATGGCAAAATCCAGACTGTGGGAAACTACAGGACATGACCCAGTTTCTTTAACTAGAGAAAATTACAAAGGGAAAAAAATTTGGAAGGGGAACTTAAAGATCAATCACAATGACTGTATCTTATTTGCATCTTAATTTCAACAAACTGAAAAAGAAAAGAGTTGAAAAATTTGAACAGTGACTGGATATTTGCTAATATTAAGGAATTTGTTAATTGTTTTAGGTGGTTGTCCACTATAAGCAACATGAAAATTAAGAGATATCTTCCCCCTTCCCTTTTTCCTGTGTCTGATTTTAAGTAGTATCTTTTTATTCCCAATTAACATCTGCAAGCAACCTTATTCTACTTTTCATACACTTCCATTCTACTCCCATTTTTGCAATGTGTGCCTATAGCTGATTCCCATTATACTGTATCCTTCACAGACATTTTGTCTTAGTTCTCAGTAAATATGTATCTTGTGCTGACAATCAGTACTTATTTTGCTATAACCCTAGTCATATTATTAATCTGAAGCTAATTCTCCAGTAGACTCCTTGAAATACTTATGGGAACCACATTCCCTGAGTCCTTACATGTTTATACCAGTTTGTTTCAGACCTTTAAAGTTCAGAATGGCCAGATATAAAATGTTTGGCTCGCCTATTCTTTGAGTATCCTATGTTTACCTATAGTCTAGCATAAAGTGTTGTTATCAAAGTCTAGTGACATTTTCAATTTTCTCCCCTATATGAGTGACTTAGTCTTCTCCTTTGATGTCCACAAAATTTTTTTCTTTTTCTTTAAACTCCTATCGTTTTTTTTGTTGTTGTTGTTTTTGTTTTTAGCATATATCTGGGTGTTGGCTATCTGGGTCAATTCTCCTAGGTATCTAGTATGCCTTTTCAATATCAATTTAAAATCCCTTACGTTTGAGGAAATCTTTCTGGAGTGGTAGCTTTTAGTATTTGTTCTGTTCATAACTTTGGGCTTCTCCTTTGAAGACTACTATTATATATACTTTGCATCTTTATTTTCTGTATCTATCATTTTCTATCAAAACTTTGTATCTCTTTTGCCCTTTCCTTGTTTTCATTTTACTTCCTATTATCCCTTAAGGCAATATCCATTGTTTATTTGCCTTATATTCCTTCTAGTTTCATCTTCACTTCTGTAATAATTTTTCCCTTTTTTATAATCCCCTTCTGAGTTCTGCCATCTCTAGTCTCCCTTTCTCTAGTCACCTCATTTCTTAATTTTCCTAGTTTTGATTTATATGGTTATTTCATAGCTTTTGCATGTTTTTAATATCCTTCAACTTGTTTTGAATTATTTGGCAGGGCTTGTCTATTTATGGCATGCCTTCATTATCTTTGGCAACATTATGTAATTTGACTAAGATCCTGTTCTGCGACTATGATCCTACAGATTTCTGTCCAGTTTCAACTTCTATTTGAACTGATTAGCCTGTCTCACTTTCAGGCATTTATTGGCAAATTGGGAGTTCTTTTCTCATGATCTGAGACGCCTAGCTGTCTTTCCTCTGCTTCCTCACACACAGATGCTGAGACTATGTTTACATGTCGAAATACCACTATTTTGGGAAACCACTTGGATTTGGGAGTTTGTAGGAATATGATATCATCTAAGTTTTGTTGTAGTGGCTGTCTGTGGAATTTTCTGTTTTATGGGGAGATTTGAAAAGATTCAAAAATTATGACACTATACCCAACAACATAGATAAATCTCACAGACATATGGTTGAATAAAAAAAATTAGATGAAAGTAAAAATACTGTATGATTCCATTTATATAAAAGTCACAAGCAGGCAAAACTAAACTATGATGACATAGTCAGAATAGCAGTTACAATAGAGGAGTAACTAACTGGGAGGAAACCCAGTGAAAGTTTCTGGGTTGTTAATATTTTTCATATCAGTGAGTGGTGGTTTCTTGGGTATTTACATATGTAAAAATTTACTGTGCTTACACATAAGATACTGTATATGTTATATCTTAATTTTTAAAAAATGCTACCTCTGCCATTATCTTTCCCCCTTAACCTATTTTTATTGAAATTATGCTTTGCTTTCATAGTTTGAGTGTTTTGAGACATAACATAATATTGAACTAAAATAAGTATACAACATCAATACTAAAAAGTAAAAAGATACATACAAATATATGTGAACCATGTCTGTTCATAAAATATGTCTGTTCAGAGGCACCTGGCTGGCTCAGTCAATACAGCATGTGACTCCAGATCTCAGGGTTTTAAGTCTAAGCCCCATGTTGGGTATAGAGATTACCTAACAAAAAAAAAAATAAAAAAAAAAAGGTCTGTCCGAAGACTTGAAAGGTACACAGGTTCATACAAATATGAAAATATTAATTTTTTTGGTATGTTATGATTATCACATTATATTTTGGTTTTGTTTTCATTATTTTTGTTATTTTGATTTTTTGTTGCTAATTTCCTCAAAATATAAGCTTTTTTGTTTATCTAATTAAACTGTTTAATATTAATCACTATTTGTGCCTTCACAATACTGGTAAAGTTTGTGCCTTCACAAAACTGATGAAGTAGTCTATCTTTCCCCCCTAATTCAAAGCAATAAATTGATTGCAGCAACCACAGTTTTCTTAGGATACAGAGTATGAAAAGGTAAACAAATACTAATTTTGGCTTGGTTAAGAACAAATAATTTCTAAAAACACAAGATAAGCAAAGAACAGAAAAAAAAGCAATAGAAAAGGCAGTAATTATAAAATAAGTTTATAGAACACAAATGTGATCTGTATTCACAATATGTTATTCAAGTAAAACATCAATGTTACTTTCAGCTGCCTATAAGAAGCACTATGTCACTGAGCAAGAGCACAGCAGTTGTTGATGGGCATGCTTTTGAGAGGTTTAGCACTATTTTTTTCTAAAGCAATCTTGAAAAATTTTAAGGCTGGCCAGTTTGGTTTTGACTCTGGTACCTCCCCAAATACCCAAAACATTGATGGTGTTCTATGGCCAACTCAAATTCTCTCCATAAAGGGCCCTCTCCCTGTGTAATAGTATTTTATACCTCTCTCCTCACTCTCATTTGAAATCTGCTCTCAACTAGCCAAATACTTGGAAAAGGACCTGAAAAGAATAATTTCTTAAGTCAAAGCAATAAAACTAATAGAAGTTTTGTTAACAATAAGGTGGTGGAAGCCTTCCCCAGGGTATTTCCACCCACATGCTCATTGCCACATACTCATGGCCCTGAACTTCAGTTACAAAGACACAATCTTCTATTACTATTGTAACAAATTACCACAAACTTAGAATGGCTCATAGATCATAAATCCAAAACTGTTTTCACTGAGCTAAAATCAAGGTGTTGTTGGTAAGTCTACATTTCTTCTTAGAGGCTCTAGGGGAGGATCCATTTCCTTGCTCATTCAGGGTCTTAGAATTCAGTATCTTATGGCTGTAGGATGGAAGTCCTCATTTCTGTGCAGGCCACTGGCAGCTTCTAGAGGCACCTGCATTCATCTGCTGTGGAGCCCTTTCACCATCTTTAAAGCCAGCAACAGCAGAATGAGTTGCTCTTACTTTGAATCTCCTCCTCCTTCATCTTTTAACCCAGCTGGGAAAGATTCTCTGCTCTTAAGGATTTACAATTAGACTGGGCCAATCTGAACAATCCAGGATAGTCTTACCATCTGAAGGTCCATACCTTTAATCATATTGTCAAAGTTCCTTCTACCTTTTAAGGTGACATAATCACAGGTTCTGGGGATTAGGACATGGACATCTTTGGGGGCCCATTATTTGACCTACTGTGAAATTACAGAAGTCAATTTAGAAATTTTATTATTTATCATTTTTTTCAAGATTTTATTTATTTGAGAGCACACATGAGAGAGCACGAAGCATGGGCTAAGGGCAGAGAGAGAGGGAGAACCAGACTCCCCACTGAGCAGAGAGCCCAACTTGGGGCTCCATGCCAGGGTCTTGGAAGCAGAAGGCAGACACTTAATGGACTGAGCCATCCAGGTGCCCCAATTCGGAGATTTTAAGTTTTTTTTCTCCAAAGATTCAGACTCAGATATAAGCATAAACACATTAACCAGTACTTTTACCACTTTTTCAAGTAGTTTGGGGTTTGTGGTTTTGGCTTTCAAAAGGTTCATTCACAGTTAAAAAGAAACTAAACAATAATTTGATCATGTTGTCGCCAAGTGGTAGTAGAATCTTGGTGTTGTTCACATGGTATCAAATTCTCAAGGATATCCAAAAGAAATGATTTAAAATTACTGAACAAGTTGTTTTTAGAAAGAAAAAAGAATCAAAATGGCTTTATGACATCAAGCAAAATATGCATTTAATAGTCTACCATTAAGTTAAACAGAAAGCATTGAAATTATACAGGCATACCTTATTTTATTGCATTTTATTGACTTTTGTAGATGCTGCATTTTTTACAAATTGAAGGTTTGTGGCAACCTGTAACAACCCAGTCAATTGATGTTGTTTTTTCTAATGTATCTGCTCACTTTGTGTCTCTGTGTAACAATCTGGCAATTCTTACAATATTTCAAACTTTCTCAATATTATTATATGTGTTACAGTGAACTGTGGTCAGTGATGTTATTATTGTAATTGTTTTGGGGCACCATGAACCAAGTCCATATAAGACAGCAACCACAATCCTAATCAATCAGCAGCCATCCACACTAAAGCAAAACCCTCCACCAGCAAAGATTATGACTCACTGAAAGCTCAGATGATGGTTAGCCTTTTTTAGCATAAAGTATTTTTTAATTTAGGTATATAAATGTCTTTTTTTAGGCATAATGCTATTGCACACTTAATAGACTATAACGTAGTACAAACATAACTTTTACATGCATTGGGAAATAAAAAGTTTCATTTTTGCTTGCTGTATTCTGATATTCGCTTTATTGCAGTGGTCTGGAACCACGCCTACAAAATCTCTGAGGCATGTCTTTATTAAGAAAAAGCAAGCTATTTTTTTCATGAATATTTCCTGATGGTATGAAAAAATTAAGACTCTTAAACAGAACCTTCCTCAGAGAAAATATGAACATCTTAGAATCCTGAGGGGGAAAATCCTTAAGGATCAATTTTAGATTATTAAAATTTAAACAGATGATACTAAACAGATGATACTAATATGCCCTAATGGTCTGGGAAAAAAATCTATAGAATTTCTTTAAAAAGGGAAGAGGGGGGCACCTGGGTGGCTCAGTTGGTTAAGCAGCTGCCTTCGGCTCAGGTCATGATCCTGGAGTCCTGGGATGGTGCCCCTCATCGGACTCCCTGCTCAGCAGTGAGTCTGCTTCTCCTTCTGACCCTCTTCCCTCTCATGCTCTCTCTCTCAAATAAATAAAATCTTAAAAAATAAATAAATAAAAAGGAAAGAGGTTCAGAAGGGAAAGATAATTTAACTAAAAATGATTAAGTAAAAGGAAATAACATCTTTCCTTAAATCAAAATAAAGGATTTAAAATTTTTACATAACTGATTTCTAGCACTAACTAATCAGAATGTATGAATATTGGAGTTTAGTTAATGAGGTATTTTTGTTTATGCAGAAGATACTATGAGAGAGATTGTAGAAGAGGAAATTATACCACTTCTCCAAATGGAGGATGGAGGAACAATGACATATTGTGTGGAAGGAGTTAGTGGACTGGTCCATGTGTAACAGGAGCTTCTGCATGATTTTAGCACATGTACACTTAAAGAACATTTGTCAACAGAAGTGAAGTTCTGTGTTTCTAGACATAGATAATTAAATTTAGATTTTTAGGTACCAAAATCAGAAAAAAAGCAATATCAAATTTGTGCTTATTGGTTAAAAAAAGATCTCTAGTTATTTTTTTAAAAACCCACATTTTAATGTTTTTAAGGTATTTGACCAGAAAGAAAGCTTACTTAAACCAACTTTAGTCTCATCCTAAGTACAGACATACCTAAAAACTTGCCAATACCCTATTCCTTCTCTATTCTCCCACAACAATTATAATCTTTGCCATTAAATAACCATGTTATTTAATTATCTGTTTACATATCAGTACTCTCAATAGAGGGTGACTTACCCCTAAAGGACATATATGAATATTATTCTTTGACTAGCTAGAGTATCACAGAGAGTTTAGCACACATCGGTATTTGTTAAATGAATGAATGAATGAATATGCCTGTGTCCTTAGCAAAGAATTCTTTCCCAGAGTTCAACCATGACTTCAACGTTTTTCTTTTTTTTTAAGATTTTATTTATTTATTTGACAGACAGAAATCACAAGTAGACGGAGAGGCAGGCAGAGAGAGAGGAGGAAGCAGGCTCCCCGCTGAGCGGGCCAATCCCAGGACCCCGGGATCATGACCTGAGCCAAAGGCAGAGGCTTTAACCCACTGAAGCACCCAGACGCCACTGACTTCAACCTTTTTAAAATAGAAAAATCCAAGGAACAAATTAAAAGCCAAAGATTTAGAAATCTTAAAGTAGCTTTCTCAAAAACATCAACCAAATTGATTAAATGGATCAATTCTAGGAATAATCTAGTCAATATGCTGCAATGTAAGTCACTGAGTTATACTGTTAAGTAAATATAAGCCATTCGAAACCAAAACAATGTCTTTTGTCTGTACAATGATCCATTAAAATGCAACATTTATGGAACACCTGCCATGTGTTAGGTATTGATTTTAAGATTAAAAATTAATTCTGTAATAGAACTCTGTTATGCTTGGTGAATTTCCCAATTTCGGATAGTAGGGTCTCATACTGCAAAGGAAGCACAGTTCCTTGACCTGGCCTCTGGAAGATATCCCAGTCACCTTGTAGCCAGTTCTTCTTTTTGCTTAATGGTTTCTGCTACTTATATCCAAGTATAATAAAATATATAATAAGTCTGAAGTTACAGGATCAGCCACACTTCTCTAGCACTGCTTGAGTTTTTCCTACTTCTAGTATACCATGTGCAGTGCTAACTCTTCCTTGTAACAATCTTCCTATAAAACAAAGAAACAACACCCTACTACTACTTATGAGAAGAAGCAAGCAGGTATTTCCAATGGCCATGAAAGACGTATCGCAGAATGGTGGAATTGAAAGGGAAGAGGTAATCACTTAGCTCAGCCCATTTAACTCTGTAAATTCACCACTGGAGTCTTGATCTTGACTCTAGGGCTCTACAACCATGTTAATACTACTCCTACATTAAAGTACATTACAACATGGGGTGCCTAGGTGGCTTAGTGGATTAAGCATCTGACTCTTGATTTAGGTTTAGGTCATGAACTGAGGGTTGTGGGATTGAGCCCCAAGGCCCGGCTCTGCACTCAGTACAGAATCTCCTTGATAGGCTCTCTTTCCCTCTGCCCCTCCCACTGCTCACATACTCTCTCTCTAATAAGTAAATAAAATCTTTAAAAAAATAAATATAATATGCCATCATACTGCACAGCCAATATAGAGAACAAATGAGAATGCATTTATAAAGTGTTGACTTATTCATTAAAGGATTTTACGTCCTTGAAAGAGAAGAGACCTGTATTCTGTCAAATTGCTTAGGCACAGAGTTCCCCACCAACGCAACAAGAAATATTTACACTAAAACACAAGATTTAACTGTAAAAACTTACAAAAGCACCTCCCAAATGCCAATCTCACCTTTCCCTTTACTACTGCTCTATAAATATACTAGATTAAAAAGATTCTCAAAAGCATGTATCCTTAGCCAAGTCGGATGAATTCAGTTGGTAAAGTGTGTGCTTACAGATTAAGTTTAGGGGGAAGAGATGATAGATGCAAAGTTTCTTACATTTCTTTGTTACACTAATGATTTTTAAAATCAATATTCTCCCTCATATCCCAGGAATTAGGAAATTGCAGGCTACCTTAAATTGTATATGTTCACATCTGTAATTGACAATGAAAAGTTACATATAGCAGTAAGACCAGTTACTGCAGGTGATGAATCACTGCAATTATTTTAATTGAATGGAAGAATGAATGAACAGAGGGAAGTCTTTTTATTATAATAACTAACGGAATATTCATGAACAGTGAAAAAAAAATGGCAAAAGTTGTCTTACACAAGCAATAGCACCACCTGCTGATTAATAAAAGCAATAACGTAGGTTAATTTAAAAACCTGGCCAAAGGTATCTTTTCCCTTTAATTCTGTTCCATTTAATGTAACATAATGCAATTCAATAATATAATCTAATTTAACTTGAAAGTTTCTATTTCATGTATTTGAATAATGTGTTTATTAAAAATCAAAGTTAAAAATTTTATTATCAAATGAAGGGGAAAATTATGGTACTATGGATTTTAATTTTTATTTCATAAGTAATTTACTTGTACTATAATTTATTTTACTAACAACTCAATACTGTATATTTAGTTTATGAAATTCCCTGATACCTCACCTAAAATAATGCCATCTTCCTTACCCAGCCTTATTTTTTTGTCATTTATTATCACTTAACATATTATATATTGATTCTGTTTGTTTGTGTATAGCTTTTCATCTGCTGGAATGAAAACTCGCTTAAGGAGAGCAGGGAATTTATTTTGTTTATTGCTGTTTCTTTAACACCTAGGGCAAGTGCCTGGCATGTAATAGACACAATAAATATTCATGAAGGAATGAATGAATATGAAAATAAATGAACAAATGAATATGCAATGCATCTTTAAACTTCCTTGAAAGGATAATAGCTGTGTCAAAGTTTCAAGGTTCTAGATAGATTTTGCCAAATTATACTTGAGAAAAGTTGTACCACTTAATACGCCCTTCACCGCTTTGTAAGGAGACCCATTTTCCCATTTTCTGAAGATTGAAAAGTGGCATTACACTGTGATTTCTATTTGTATCATGAAGAGACAGATCATATTTTGGGGTTCTGCAGACATTTACAATATACTTTTTATTCTTTGCTCATTTTTTTCAGTTCAAGATAATCTATTTGATTCCTTTTTATAATTTCTCTATTGATAATTTATGTTTAGACTTTGTTCTTCTGGTTTTTTTCTTTAAAAAATATATTTCTAGACACAAAAAGATGGAAGACCATTCCATGCTCTTGGATTGGAAGAATAAACATTGTTAAAATGTCTATACTGCCTAGAGCAATCTATACCTTTAATGCCATTCCGATCAAAATTCCACCGGTATTTTTCAAAGAGCTGGAGCGAATAATCCTAAAATTTGTATGGAATCAGAAGAGATCCCGAATTGCTAAGGAAATGTTGAAAAAGAAAAACAAAACTGGGGGCATCACATTACCTGATTTCAAGCTTTACTACAAAGCTGTGATCACCAAGACAGCATGGTACTGGCATAAAAACAGACTATAGACCAGTGCAACAGAGTAGAGAGCCCAGATATGGACTCTCAACTCTATGGTCAAATAATCTTCGATAAAACAGGAAAAAATATACAGTGGAAAAAAGACAGTCTCTTCAATAAATGGTGCTGGGAAAACTGGACAGCTATATGTAGAAGAATGAAATTCGACCATTCTCTTACGCTATACACAAAGATAAACTCAAAATGGATAAAAGACCTCAACTTGAGACAGGAATCCATCAGAATCCTAGAAGAGAACAAAGGCAGTAACCTTTTCGATATCAGCCACAGCAACTTCTTTCAAGATATATCTCCAAAGGAAAAGGAAACAAAAGTGAAAATAAACTTTGGGGACTTCATCAAGATCAAAAGCTTCTGCACACCAAAGGAAACAGTCAACAAAACAAAGAGGCAACCCATGGAATGGGAGAAGATATTTGCAAATGACAGTACAGACAAAAGGTTGATATCCAGGATCTATAACGAACTTCCCAAACTTAACACACACAAAACAGATAATCATGTCAAAAAATGGGCAGAAGGAAAACCCAAAAGACTCCACTCCAAAACTGCTAGAACTTATACAGGAATTCAGTAAAGCGTCAGGATATAAAATCAATGCACAGAAATCAGTTGCATTTCTCTACACCAACAGCAAGACAGAAGAAAGAGAAATTAAGGAGTCAATCCCATTTACAATCCATTTACAACTGCACCCAAAACTATAAGATACCTAGGAATAAACCTAACCAAAGAGTCTAAGAATCTATACTCAGAAAACTATAAAGTAATCATGAAAGAAATTGAGGAAGAAAGAAATGGAAAAATGTTCCATGCTCCTGGATTGGAAGAACAAATATTGTGAAAATGTCTATGCTACCTAAAGCAATCTACAAATTTAATGCAATTCCTATCAAAGTACCATCCTTCTTTTTTTTTTTTTCCAAAGAAATGGAACAAATAACCCTAAAATTTATATGGAGCCAGAAAAGACCTTGAATAGCCAAAGGAAGATTGAAAAATAAAGCCAAAGTTGGTGGCATCACAATTCTGGACTTCAAGCTCCATTACAAAGCTGTCATCATCAAGACAGCATGGTACTGGCACAAGAACAGACACATAGATCAATGGAACAGAATAGAGAGCCCAGAAATAGACCCTCAACTCTATGGTCAACTCATCTTCGACAAAGCAGGAAAGAATGTCCAATGGAAAAAAGACAGCCTCTTCAATAAATGGTGTTGGGAAAATTGGACAGCCACATGCAGAAAAATGAAATTGGACCATTTCCTTACACCACACACACAAATAGACTCAAAATGGATGAAGGGGGCGCCTGGGTGGCTCAGTGGGTTAAAGCCTTTGCCTTAGGCTCAGGTCATGATCCCTGAGTCCTGGGATCAAGCCCGCATTGGGCTCTCTGCTTAGCAGGGAGCCTGCTTCCCCCTCTCTCTGTCTCTCTGCCTGCCTCTCTGCCCACTTGTGGTCTCTATCAAATAAATAAATAAATACAAATCTTAAAAAAAAAAAAATGGATGAAGGACCTCAATGTGAGAAAGGAATCCATCAAAATCCTTGAGGAGAACACAGGCAGCAACCTCTTCGACCTCAGCTGCAGCAACCTCTTCCTAGGAACATCACCAAAAGTAAGGGAAGCAAGGGCAAAAATGAACTACTGGGATTTCATCAAGATCAAAAACTTTTGCACAGCAAAGGAAACAGTTAACAAAACCAAAAGACAACTGACAGAATGGGAGAAGATATTTGCAAACGACATATCAGATAAAGGACTAGTGTCCAGAATCTATAAAGAACTTAGCAAACTCAACACCCAAAGAACAAATAATCCAATCAAGAAATGGGCAGAGGACATGAACAGACATTTCTGCAAAGAAGACATCCAGATGGCCAACAGACACATGAAAAAGTACTCCACATCACTCAGCATCAGAGAAATACAAATCAAAACCACAATGAGATATCACCTCACACCAGTCAGAATGGCTAAAATTAACAAGTCAGGAAATGCCAGATGCTGGCGAGGATGTAGAGAAAGGGGAACCCTCCTACACTGTTGGTGGGAATGCAAGCTGGTGCAGCCACTCTGGAAAACAGCTTGAAGGTTCCTCAAAATGTTGAAAATAGAACTACCCTATGACCCAGCAATTGCACTACTGGATATTTACCCTAAAGATACAAACAGCGATCCGAAGGGGCACATGCACCCGAATGTTTATAGCAGCAACGTCTACAATAGCCAAACTGTGGAAAGAACCTAGATGTCTATCAACAGATGAATGTTTCTTTGATTTTGTTATTAATTGGTTTATATAGTTGGCTGCTCCCACGTTGGGGGCATAGATATTTAAAATTGTTAAATCTTGTTGGACAGACCCTTTGAGTATGATATAGTGTCCTTCCTCATCTCTTATTATAGTCTTTGGCTTAAAATCTAATTGATCTGATATAAGGATTGCCACTCCTGCTTTCTTCTGATGTCCATTAGCATGGTAAATTCTTTTCCACCCCCTCACTTTAAATCTGGAGGTGTCTTCGGGCTTAAAATGAGTTTCTTGGAGGGAACATATAGATAGGTTTTGTTTTTTTATCCATTCTGATACCCTGTGTCTTTTGACAGGGGCATTTAGCCCATTAACATTCAGGGTAACTATTGAGAGATATGGATTTAGTGCCATTGTATTGCCTGTAAGGTGACTGTTACTGTAGATGGTCACTGTTCCTTTCTGATTTACCACTTGTAGGCTCTCTCTTTGCTTAGAGGAACCCTTTCAAGATTTCCTGTAGAGCTGGTTTGGTGTTTGCAAATTCTTTCAGTTTTTGTTTGTCCTGGAAGCTTTTAATCTCTCCTTCTATTTTCAATGATAGCCTAGCTGGATATAGTATTCTGGGCTGCATGTTTTTCTCGTTTAGTGCTCTGAAAATATCATGCCAGCTCTTTCTGGCCTGCCAGGTCTCTGTGGATAAGTCAGCTGCCAATCTAATATTTTTACCATTGTATGTTACAGACTTCTTTTCCCGGGCTGCTTTCAGGATTTTCTCTTTGTCACTGAGACTTGTAAATTTTACTATTAGGTGATGGGGTGTGGGCCTATTCTTATTGATTTTGAGGGGCGTTCTCTGAACCTCCTGAATTTTGATGCTCGTTCCCTTTGCCATATTGGGGAAATTCTCCCCAATAATTCTCTCCAGTATACCTTCTGCTCCCCTCTCTCTTTCTTCTTCTTCTGGATTCCCAATTATTCTAATGTTGTTTCATCTTATGGTGTCACTTATCTCTCAAATTCTCCCCTCGTGGTCCAGTAGCTGTTTGTCCCTCTTTTGCTCAGCTTCTTTATTCTCTGTCACTTGGTCTTCTATATCACTAATTCTTTCTTCTGCCTCATTTATCCTAGCAGTGAGAGCCTCCATTTTTTATTGCACCTCATTAATAGCTTTTTTGATTCAACTTGGTTAGATTTTAGTTCTTTTATTTCTCCAGAAAGGGCTTTTATATCTCTCGAGAGGGTTTCTCTAATATCTTCCATGCCTTTTTCGAGCCTGGCTAGAACCTTGAGAATTGTCATTCTGAAATCTAGATCTGACATATTACCAATGTCTGTATTGATTAGGTCCCTAGCCTTCGGTACTGCCTCTTGTTCTTTTTTTTGTGTTGAATTTTTCCTTCTTGTCATTTTGTCCAGATAAGAGTATATGAAGGAGCAAGTAAAAATACTAAAAGGGTGGCAACAACCCCAAGAAAATATGCTTTAACCAAATTAGAGGAGATCCCAAATCGTGAGGGGGGAGAAAGGGGATAAAAAGAGGTTCAAAAAGGAAGAAAGAAAAATAGAAAAAAGAAAAGAAAAGAATTTTAAAAAAAAGAAAACAAATAAGAAAAATATAAAAAAGAAAATATATATATCTTAGATAAACTAGTTAAAAAACGTTACAAAAGAAAAAGGTAAAAGTTAAAAAAAAATTTTACCAGAAGGCGAGAAAAAAAAACAAAAAATGAAAAAGAAAAAAATTAAATTAACTGCAAGACTAAAAAGAAATCACAGGGAAAAAGCCATGAGTTCCGTGCTTTGCTTTCTCCTTCTCTGGAATTCTGCTGTTCTCCTTGGTATTGAAACCGCACTCCTTGGTAGGTGAACTTGGTCTTGGCTGGATTTCTTGTTGATGTTCTGGGGGAGGGGCCTGTTGTAGTGATTCTCAAGTGTCTTTGCCACAGGCGGAATTGCACCATCCTTACCAGGGGCCAGGGTGAGTAATCCGCTCGGGTTTGCTTTCAGGAGCTTTTGTTCCCTGAGCGCTTTCCATAGAGTTCCGGAGGACGGGAATACAAATGGCGAATGGCGGCCTCCTGGTCTCCGGCCCGGAGGAGCCGAGAGCCCAGGGCCCCACTCCTCAGTGCGCCCTCAGAGAACAGCGCCAGTTACTCCCGTCTGCCTGACCTCCGGCCGCGCTCCGAGCTCACCGAGCCTGCGACCCGTTCAAAGTAACACCGAGCTGCGAGCTTACTGTCGGCTCTGTCTCTGTAGCTGGCTTTCCCGTTCCAGTACCCGCAAGCTCTGCGACACTCAGACACCCCCGATCCTTCTGTGACCCTGCGGGACCTGAGGCCACGCTGATCCCGCGTGGGCTTCGCCCCGGTTTAGCCTCTGGAGCGATGTCCCTCAGCGGAACAGACTTTTAAAAGTCCTGATTTTGTGCTCCGTTGCTCTGCCACTTGCCGTGAGCCGGCCCCTCCCCCCGGGGTCTATCTTCCCGTCGCTTTGGATTCACTTCTCCGCCGGTCCTACCTTTCAGAAAGTGGTTGTTTTTCTGTTTCCAGAATTGCTGTTCTTCTTCTCTTCGATCTGCCGATGGATTTTCAGGTGTTTGCAATCTTTAGATAAGCTATCTAGCTGATCTCCGGCTAGCTGAAGTAGTCTCAGCCTGCTACTTCTCCGCCATCTTGACTCCTCCCCCAGCAGATAATGATTTTAAAGAAGATATTATAACCAAGACCTTACTGGAAAATATCATTTTGAACACTGTAACAACAGAGAAAATCTCAGGAGAGAAATAAGAACTATGAAAGAATAACCAAATGGAAGTTCTAGAAGTACAAAAAAAATATTGGAAATTAAAATTCACTGGACAGGCTTATGAAAGGATTGAAGATAACCAATGAAAGGATTAGTAACTTGAAGATAGGTCAACAAAAATTATCTAATTAGAAATCTCCCTGCTGATCTCAGAATACATTTCCCTAAAAATGCTAAATCTAAAATGAATCAGTGGCTCACTACTGCCTGAAAATAAACTCTAATCTACTTTTAATTTTTCTAACAGATTATAATTCCTTGCCTTATCATGTTCTGTTCCCTGTCCTGTACCACTGTTTCTTTGATACCAAAGCAATATTTCCAATATTTGAATATGATCATGTCACTAGCCACCATCAATGGCTTTCTACTGTCTAACATACCAGTTTTTCAACTTTATATTTTAGCTGTTCAAAGGAAGTCTAATATTGGATGCTCAAATAGAAAAACTGATTAATGCAGAGAGTTTGTGGTTGCAGCTGGAAAGAATGACCAGGAGCTCAGCCTCCTCACCTCCTTTCTACCCTACAGCAATTCCTAAGAGTGCTTCACAGAAAATAATTTGATTTTTAAACGCTAGACTCTTTTACAGGGCAAACATAGATCTGGTCCAAGAATATCTTTTCGGTGTTATCTCCTGGTACTATCCCATGCAAAATCTTGCACAAAAGGCAACATACTTGGATAACCAGAGGTTCCTTCTGACTGCAACTCTCATCTCCCAACTTGTCTCCTTAAAGAACTACTAATTCTTCAAGCCTCAGCTCTCCAATCAATATTCACAGGCAGAACTAAGCTCTTCCACACCTTCATGGTGCTTACACAAAATAATCCTCCTGTATAGCATCTGTCACATTGTACTATAAATCTTACAGCCTGATTCTATACTAGACTGTCAACACCTTGAGTGAAAATCTCTACATCTCTCTATCACCAGTTTCTAAAATACTCTGATGAGCAGTATACATGCGATGTCTACTGAATAAAAGAAAATATATATAAGTGCTAACCTCAAATCCTTATAAAACTGTTACAATTCTTCAGTCTGAATAAGGTAAAAGAAAAATCCTTTTAGAAAGTTTACTTTTCCAGAATAGAATTTAACATTCTAAAAACAGGTTTAGTGTTTAATAAAGTAAATCTTTAATTCAGTTATTCCAGTCAACTCAACACCCCACATTTTAAAATTTTTTAATATTTTCATCAAAACGGCATTTAAAGATTTGTCTATTTTTTCAAGATTTTATTTATTTATTTGAGAGAGAGAGAGCTACACAGAGAGAGAGCATGAGCAGGAGGGAGGGGTAGAGAGAGAGGGAGCAGCAGACTCCCACTGAACAGGGAGTCTGATGCAGAAGTGGATCCGAAGACCCTGGAATCATGACCTGAACAGAAGACAAACGTTTAACAGACTGAGCCACCTAGGCACCCTTATCTATTTATTTTAAAAAGAGAGAGAGAGCAAGCGTAAGCAGGGCAGAGAGGGAGAATCCTCAAGCAGACTCCCCACTGAGCACAGACCCTGACACAGGGCTGGATCTCAGGACCTGAGATGATGATCTGAGCTGAAATCAAGAGTCAGATATTCAACCAACTAAAACACCCAAGTACCCCAAAATGGCAATTTAAAATTATCATGATTAAATCAACTTATAAGTGAATTATTGAGTATCTATTGGGTTATATAGATAATAGAGAACCATTGACCTATGGAATCTTATAAACTATCTAGGGAGCCAACAATAACATACCAAAAATGAAAATGGAAAATATAAAAGCATAATACATTGTGAGAATGTGTACATATTCTATAGACTTAGAATCATCACTGAAATATTGGATGAAAATGAGATTATCTGATACAACATCCTAATTTATAACTAAAAAGAGAGAGACTTTATAGGAGAGGAAGTTAGAAAAACAGATAAATACCTGCGGAAGGTATGAGGAAATGAAGTTAAACACAAGATGGGCCTTAAAGAATGGGTAGAAATCAGTAAGTATAAAACAGTGGTGAGAGCATTCCACAGAAAGGAAAAGATGAGTGAGGATATTAGGGTCGGAGAAGATTCATGAGCCTAATTTGAGCACAGATACAAATTAGGGAGTCGTGAGGGAAAGACTGAATGGATTTTATGGTATTACAGTTCAGAGAGCTTCTAAAGCCAGGCATATTTTGAAGCCATATGAAGCCAGACTTCAAGTGATAGAAAACTTATAAAGCAGATCACTTATAAAACTTCAATAATTTTAACTTAATGGTCCTGGTTTATATTCAAGGAAATTAAGCCACAGAATAATTATGTCATTTCCTCTTAGTTAGGAATAGTACAGAATAACCCCACTCATCACTCGGCTGCTTCTGTAACACTCTGATGAAGTAACTCATTATTTAAGTTCAGTGGGTGAATGTTGTTGAGCTTGGCTGTTTGTTTAGGTTCTAAACAGAATTTGTACAAAGAAGGGTATATATACTCTCTTGTGAGGAAAAGGACCCCCATGTATGCAAACATGAATTCTTGACAAAAACCCAACTCCTCTGGTTTAAAAATGATCATTTTTAAAACTTACAATTAATCCATGCTAAAAACATGCAACTAAAATTTCTATATGAAACATATTGACAGTTTAAAAAAAAGTTCAAAAATTGAACTCTCCATGTTGATTGGGTATAAATTTTAATACTGTAGCTACTTCACCATCTTCTATAATCATGCTTAAAATCAGTATTTCCAGAAAGACAAATAATAGAGAATATACCCATTCCTCAAATTCAACTTAGAGTTTATATGGTCCCATAAATCTAGAATTGATTGAACTAGTATATTCAGAAGGCAAATCAAAAAGATGCAGTCAAGTGCATTCACTGAAATTTTTTTTTAAAGATTGAGAACCAGGTGTGTTATGCATAATCACATTTATGACAGTACATCAGTGATTCTTCACCATTATAACTTACCCCAGTTTTATCACACAAGCGTAAAGTATGAAACGATCCGACAGCAAATAACTCTCCATCTGGAGCCCAGGCAACTGAGGTAATAGGATGCTCGTGAGGTTGTGAATTGTACAAAGGGCGGCCATAACTATCCCATACCTAAAAAAACAAAGTTTTAAAAATCTTATATAACAGTCACCATATTATTACTAAAAAGTTTGTCCTAACAGTAAGGTATTAATTAGAGATTTAGAAATCAACACTTTATAATAGTACTATCTAAATGTCTTTACTATCACATAAGGGGGGAAAGCTGTATTCTTTAAAACCTAAATATCTCAAAAAAAATTTTATAACCTTGTAATAATTCTCCAATTTCACTAAATCTTTGGTTAATCATACAACCTATACATTTGAGTCCTTTAAATTAAACAACAAAGTTTTGAAATATTCAATTTTTTGCTTAAAATTTTTGGTCAGTAAGTGCTCTATCAACTTTACCTAAAAGTATTTATTTCAGTTAAATTTCCTCTAACTTCAGTTACATTAAGTCTTATTTATAGTATAAATTATTTTGGTCTGAAGCTGAACAACTTTCAATAAACCAGTAAGATTGATTTTTAAAACTTCACTTGAGTTAATTTAAATAACCAGTAAAACCAGGAGTTTTATATTCCTGCTCATTAAATCAAATTCTATAGGTCAGTAAGATAGGTCAATGAGAAAGTCAACACTTTAAAATACCACTTAAAATTATAAAATAACAATTTGCCAAATCATTCAAGTTAAAAGATATAGCTAAAGTGAAAGACTAAAAGAATATTCTTATATGCTAAATACTTTTTACCTAAATTTAATTCCTTCAACCAGATGATAAATTCAAAAATCATATACCTTATATTTACAATCCTCACCAGCAGACAAAATCAAATCATTGACAGAGTTCCAATCTACTTTTAGAATAATGCCATCATGAGCTTTCCACTATGAGGGGGAAAAAAAACAAAAAAAAAAGAGTTAATTATACCTTCAAGAACACTAGAAAGTTTTGTTTTATTTTGCTTTATTTTATTTTATTTTTTTTTAAGAAAAGACAGTTTGCCTCTCTAATGATTCTCTTAACCTGTCTTTGGAGATTCCCATCTTCCTTTGATAGCTGTTACACATAACCTCATTTGCTTGTTTCATTTCTAATTTAAAGTAATGAAAACACTTAGGATTATGACATCCACTATATAGCTTACTTCCTTATAAATCTCAATTGCCTGGACTCCAGATGGAAAATCTCTTGCTATTGAAGTATTCCAAGCTTGACATGTGTGGTAACACTGGACTGAATCCAAATCTTACTCTTTTTTTACACAGTTGATTCAGTTAAAGATAATGTCTTCATTCTTTTTTTTTTTTTTTAAGATTTTATTTATTTATTTGACATATAGAGATCACAAGTAGACAGAGAGGCAGGCTGAGAGAGAGGAGGAAGCAGGCCCCCTGCCGAGCAGAAAGCCCGATTCGGGGTTTGATCCCAGGACCCTGGGATCATGACCTGAGCCGAAGGCAGAGGCTTTAACCCACTGAGCCACCCAGGCGCCCCTTGTCTTCATTCTTACTTACTAATTCTTTTCTTTTTAAAAAAACTTTTATTATATGACCATCTTCTTTACTAGTCTGTTCATTCTCTTCTGCATATTTTCCTAAGCCTCATTCTTTCTACCTTCATGTCACTGAATTACATAAGAAACCTCTGTATATAAACTTTACCACATAACAAAAAAAGTTTTCCACAGATATGTACATATTCTATACACATATATAGAATGCATTACATATATGTCACCCAGAAATTGATAATCTAGTAAGTAAGCATGGATCCCCTCTTGCTCTCCAATACAATAAATTCATGTGCCCATTTAGCATATGCATTTTTCCATGTTTAAGGCAGAATAATATAACTGAAAAAGAACTAATTTTCCTTGAAGACCACAGGTACATTTTAATGTCTGAGCCAATTATCTTCACATCAAAGAGTAACTGATGTTAAGGGCTCTCTCTCTATAGACCATTCCTAACCTACTGTTCCTTCTTTTTTTTCTTTCAAGATTTTATTTAAATTCAAGTTAGTTAACTTTTAGTGTAGTGTTAGTTTCAGGGGTAGAATTTAATGATTCATTAGTTGCATATAACACCCAGGGCTCATTACAACACGTGCCCTCCTTAATATCCATCACCCATTTACCCCATCTTCCCACCCACCACCTCTCCAGCAAACTTCAGTTGTTCTCTACAGTTAAGAGTCTCTTATGGTTTACCTCCTTCTCTGTTTTTATCTTATTTTTTCTTCCCTTCTCTCATGTTCATCTATGTTGTTTCTTAAATACCACATATGAATGAAATCATAGGGTATTTGTCTTTCTCTGACTGACTTATTTCACTAGGCATAATACCTTCTAGTTCCATCCATGTCATTGCAAATGGCAAGATTTGCAATGGTGAGTAATATTCCATTGTGTGTGTGTGTGTACCTTTTTTTCATCAGCTGGTGAACATTGGGGCTCTTCCCGTATTTTGGCTATTGTGGACATTGCTGCTATAAACATTTGGGGTGCATATGCCCCTTTGAATCATTATGTTTGTATCCTTTGGAATAAATACCTAGTACTATAATTGCTGGGATATAAGGTAGTTGCATTTTTAACTTAAGTTTTTTAAAAATTTATGTATTTATTATTTTTTTATTTAGCAAAGAGAGATCACAAGTAGGCAGAGAGGCAGGCAGAGAGAGAGAAGGTGGGGGGAAGCAGACTCCCCGCTGAGTAACGAGCCTGATGTGGTGCTCAATCCCAGAACTCTGGGATCATGACCAGAGCCAAAGGCAGAAGCTTTAACCCACTGAGCCACCCAGGTGCCCCAACTTTTAACTTTTTTCAAGGAACCCCCATACTGGTTTCCAGAGTGCTGCATCAGTTTACATTTCCACCAACAGTGTAAGAGGGTTCTCCTTTCTCTACATCCCCATCAGTATCTGTTGTTTCCTGAGTTATTTATTTTAGCCATTCTGACCTGTGTGAGGTGGTATCTTATTGTGGTTTTGATTCATATTTCCTTAATGCCTAATGATGTTGAGCAACTTTTCATGTGTCTGTTCGCCATTCAGATAGCTTCTTTGGAGAAATGTCTGTTTATGTCTTCTGCCCATTTCTTTCTTTCTTTTTTTTTTTTTTTAAAGAGTTTATTTATTTATTTATTTGACAGAGAGGGATCACAAGTAGACAGAGAGGAAGGCAGAGAAAGGAGGAAGCAGGCTCCCTGCTGAGCAGAGAGCTGGATGCAGGGCTCGATCCCATGATGCTGGGATCATGACCTGAGCTGAAGGCAGAGGCCTCAACCCACTGAGCCACCCAAGCACCCCAGTCTTCTGC
The DNA here is from genome assembly GCF_022355385.1 of Mustela nigripes. Classification (NCBI taxonomy): domain Eukaryota; kingdom Metazoa; phylum Chordata; class Mammalia; order Carnivora; family Mustelidae; genus Mustela; species Mustela nigripes. Next base: position 134,286,835 of record NC_081558.1, on the reverse strand, counting down.
CCATTTCTTGATTGGATTATTTGTTCTTTGTGTGTTGAGTTTGTTAAGTTCTCTATAGATTTTGGATACTAGCTCTTTATCTGACATGTCATTTGCTAGTATCTTCTCCCATTCTGTTGGTTGTCTTTTGGTTTTGTTGACAGTTTCCTTTGCTATGCAAAAGCTTTTTATTTTGATGAAGTCCCAATAGTTCATTTTTGCTTTTGTTTCCCTTGCATCCAGGGACGAGTCTAGTAAGAAGTTGTTGTGGCCAAAGTCAAAGATGTTGCTGCCTATTTCTCCTCTAGGATTTTAATGGATTTCTGTCTCATATTTAGGTCTTTCATCCATTTTGAATTTATCTTCGTGTAAAAATATTTTTTGTGTAAAAAAGTGGTCCAGTTTCATTCTTCTGCATGTTGCTGCCCATTTTCCCAACACTATTTGTTGAAGAGCCTGTCTTTTTTCCGTTGGATATTCTTTCCTGCTTTGTCGAAGATTAGTTGACCATAGAGTTGAGGGTCCATTTCTGGGTTCTCTATTCTGTTCCATTGATCTATGTGTCTGTTTTTGTGCCAGTACTATACTCTCTTGATGACTACAGCTTTGTAATACAGCTTGAAGTCTGGGATTGTAATGCCTCCAGCTTTGGTTTTCTTTTTCAACATTATTTTGGCTATTCAGGGTTTTTTATGGTTCCCTACAAATTTTAGAATTGTTTGTTCTAGCTCTGTGAAAAATGCTGGTGTTATTTTGATAGGGATTGCACTGAATGTGTAGATTGCTTTGGGTAGTATAGACATTTTAACAATATTTATTATTCCAATCCATGAGCATGGAATGCTTTTCTATTTCTTGTGTCTTCCTCAATTTCTTTCATAAGTATTCTATAGTTTTCAGAGTACAGATCTTTTGCCTCTTCGGTTAGATTTATTCCTAGGTATCTTATGGTTTTTGGTGTAATTGTAAATGGGACTGATTCCTTGATTTCTCTTTCTGCTGTTTCATTATTGGTGTATAGAAATGCAACACACTTCTGTGTTTTGATTTTATATTCTGTGACTTTTCTGAATTCCTGTAGCAGTTCTAGCAATTTTTTGGTGGAGTTCTTTCGGGTTTTCTACACAGACTATCACGTCATCTACAAAGAGTGGAAATTTGACTTCTTCTTTGCTGATATGGATGTCTTTTATTTCTTTTTGTTGTCTGTATCTGAGACTAGGACTTCCAGTACTATGTTGCACAACAGACCATCCTATTGTTCTTAATGCACACAGAGTAAAATATTAAATTAGAGTCAAATAATCTTTAAGAATAAATAGTAATTCATAGCTTGCTTTACTCAGGATATATAAAAATAGCTACTCTCAAAAACAAATGTTTTGATAATATACTTTAAAAAGAATTAATTCACACAATTTACCATCAAATTAATACAATGTCCTGAAACAGACTACAAGGATAAAAATAACAATGCACAGGGGCACCTGGGTGGCTCAGTCGTTAAGTGTCTGCCTTCAGCTCAGGTCATGATCCCAGGGTCCTGGGATTGAGCCCCACATCAGGCTCCCTGCTCTGTGGGAAGCTTGCTTCTCTCTCTCCCACTCCCCCTGCTTGTGTTCCCTCTCTCACTGTGTCTCTCTCTCTGTCAAATAAATAAATAAATAAAATATTTAAAAAAAAAATGCACAGACACAGATATGGGTATATATAGATACACATACACAGAAATTCTCAAGAGTCTCCTTTCTAAGCTATAAAAATAAATTTTTATATATTCAAAAGTTAGGAACAAAATATGATTTAAACCTTTCATATACTATGATTTAGAATTATCAGTTTATATTATACATATTTATATACTACACATAAGGCATAGACAGTTTTCAATTATTTCTCAATTAACCAGACATTTTGTGAAATTCCTTTGACAACGAGCTTCTTGAGGGCAGAAACTATGATCTGTTTCACTCTGAATTATCTCACATAAGGCACAGTATCTGGTATATAGTATGTATGTACTACATTTTCACTGAATGAATAAATAAACAAAAGTCTCCTCACTATAAAACCAAGCTCTGGGTCTCAAGAAGAGTCCCTAAAGCTTTTAATAAAAATCAGGTATACACTTTTAAACTATATTCTACAAGCAAGAGTAAGTGTTCCTTTTTGCGGACAACCCAAATTTGAATATGTGTTTATACCTAAGGAAAACTGCCACAGCTTTAATTTACCCAAAAGAAAAAAAAAGAAAATTTGCACGAAGTTACCAATTATACTTCAACTCCTCTTCCACAGTAGCAGAATTTTGGCAGTGGGTGCTTTTCTTGCCCTCTACTACATGCTGGCCCAAAGATTCTACTAAACCACTAAACTATAATTTACCAATGGTAATATATAGTATCTGTCTGAGTTGTGTTCATATAAGCCTAATTACAGGTATCTCAATAAATCACATAACTATAAACCAAAAGATTCACCTTGCCTGTTTTTGCTGTATAATTTTAAAGCAGATTTTTGGAGTTTAAGTGGTATGGAAGAACTTTGACTAAAGGCAGGCGGAACTAGTTCTTTCGCAGCTTCTTCCATTTGCCCTAATTCTTTACCTTAGCTGCCTAAGAGCAAGCAAGGACTTGTATCTTCTATTTTTTGTTTGTACCATAGTTCTTAGCAAAGTGTTCTGCATATAGTAGAAATGTAAATGCATGTTGACTTTATGAAATATGTATAGCATAATCTACATAAAAATTAAAATTATAGAAACTCAATGTCATTTCTATTTTCTTACTCCCCAAAATCTATACATACTGAACTGTTAAATCTGATAGTTCTTCTTAAAACACTTTTATACCCATTGTAGCTGCTCAATCTCCAGCACCAAAATCCCTTACTCAGGACCCAACCATTCTACATCTTTTTTCCAGCCTCCCTGGCTCTAATTTATTAGAGGCTGACTAAATGGTAGAGATGACATAACTCTCCAGTAACATCTATAGTAACAACTACTCTATATTGAGTGCTTACTATATGCACTCAATATGCTTATTGTATAGACTGTCATATGCACTTTGTAATTTAACTCATTTAATCCTCACAACAGTCCTATAAGTAGGTACTAGCATCACAACTAAGAGATGAGAAAGCTGAGAATCAAAGATATTTTTTAACTTGCCTAAAGTTACTTTAGGTAAGTAAGTGGACATCTGAAACCAGGTGACTAAGTCTGAAGCCTGTATTTTTATTATCCATACTATACTGTGTCATTATCAAAATATGAAGAAAATGATTCTGCCTTTTAACACTGAAATCAAACATCAAAACCCTGAATACAGACTTAAAATTTTTCATTAATTTATCCTACTCTGACCTGTCTTAACTGTCACCATAGTTTTGCTTCTATATATTTGGGAAAAATATATACACCTAACTTGTTCTAAACATTACACTGATGACCCTTCTAAAAATACTAAAAGAATGCTACGGTTTTAGAGAAAGCTTAAGTGTATTGAATAAATGATGTTCAAGAGGAGGGGGAGGATGCTAGTTATAATGATAAGAAACACAGTCTAAACAAGCTTTTAAAGTTTTATGATTTTGTCCTGTTTTGTTTCAAATCTATACGTGTGAGGCTGACTCTGCTAAATTTAAAGATGCCTATCATGCCAAATCATGTGACAATTTAGTAACTCAAAACACATTTATGATTTACTGGTATAATGTAAGTTGGAATAAGGAGGAAGTGAACCTTGTTAGAAACATAACCAGATATCCCCTATTCTGTAATAAAGACTAGTAAAAACACACACTTAAAAGCTTCAGACAAAAGACCACCCAGAAGAAAGGGACTCCTAAGAAAGTGACCTCTCACTTAGCAGTCCAACAGATCCTGATAACAGCTTACAAATGCCTGAGAAATACCTGTAAAACTTTAGCATTTGGTTGAAGAGGTTTAATGATCAGCTGCTTGCCTGCCGTGTAAAGAACTTTTTCTGAATCAGGGCCCCATGCTACTGAATATACCGGTGTTCCTGTAAAAAGGAAAAGAAAATTAAAAAAAAAATTCAACAGATTTTCATTATTATGCCTTATAACAAGAGAGCTAGTTAAGAGCATCAAAAAAGCAATATGGAGTGCCATTTCATTTCATATTCAATGGCCCTTTAAGAATAGCCTGATACTAAAACAAACTGAGTTCATACTGACCATTGAAAATCTACTGTAAGCAACTGAAAAACTATGTTTTTAACTAATTTTGATCTTGCTGAGAAAAGAGGATGGGAGTTTTTAGGAACTCAATATAGTGTGCTACTAAAATATAGAACATAAAATAAATCCACTTCATTATTTTAAGATATAAAGAAATATCCGAAAAGTCATGATTTATCATTTCCCACCAACAGCCATCAGTGCTTAAACTGACTCAATACATAAGTTGACTTAAATTTTCCATACAAAAATATAAATGGTATATTTACTTTATTGATTAATTCCCATTCCTGAGGATACTACAGGAAATAGACCTACCACTCATCTGGGGCTTAAGCAGTTCTCTAATGGACAGAAACCATTCTACCCCCAAATGATCTACCCCCTCCTATCTAGAATTTATAAATGGCAAATTAAACATCAGATTGGGGAAAGTTTTGCTATCGATCAAGCGGGACTTTGGCCTGAAAGCTAGGCTAAGAAGGGTTCAGATACCCCATAACCAGGATGAAGCTGACTTATACTTTTGGGGAAAAGTACATGTTTGACTCAATGTACCATTCTTTTTTTTTTTTTTTAAGGTTTTATTTATTTATTTGACAGACAGAGATCACAAGTAGGCAGAGAGGTCGGCAGAGAGGGGGTGGGGAAGCAGGCTCCCCACTGACCAGAGAGTCCCATGCGGGGCTCAATCCCAGCATCCTGAGATCCTGACCTGAGCCGAAGGCAGAGGCTTAACCCACTGGGCCACCCAAGCGCCCTCAATGTACCATTTTATAAACTACTTTAAACTTCATACTGTTTTCAATTTCTTAGGATAGGAATTTGGAGAAGGTATTTTTTTAACTCAATGACTTTCACATTAATATCTTCTAGAAGGCTGTACTTTATTTGAACCTAGTTTTTTTTAAAAAATGAGTATTATACCTGGCAAAAGCATTAAATAAACTGTACTCCACTCTCTGACTCAGTTACCATCCATTAGGAAAGTGAATCAAGGTTATACAATTAATCTATGAAATATTAATCCATTAATATTTCTAAAGGTGCTTTCAAAAATCATCTAGAACTTATAAATCAGACTACTGTAGCAGTTGACTTTCTGTGAATGAATAAGACATTCTTAGGAAAATGAAATCTGAGTCTGAGGATTTATGGGTAATCAATAAGATTTAACTGTTCATTTAAATGGGAAACCCAACTGATGCTAATCAACAGGAGTAATCAGTAATCAACAGGGAGTAAATTTCAGTAATGGCTTGTGCTCAAGTGGCACCCTACTTTTTTCATGCCATTTTATTCCCAATCAGAATATAATTCAGTTGTGAGCAAGTCTCAGCGGTTTAAGGAATTTAGAAGGTCTAGTTTACAACAGACCTAGAGCAAAAAACAAAACAAAACAAAAAAACAAAAAAAAAACAACCAAACAAACAAACTCTGAAGCATGCCTTTCATGATTTAGGTTAGATAGTATATTGGGTCTAAATATGCTATTCAGTCAATTACATCTAGGATTGATCTGTATCTGAAGAACCCACAAATGGCCAGAAGGCACTTCTTCTACACTTGGTAAGTACATTCTCTTGGAATATTCTCTGGAAGTAGCCAGAAGTTGACCTGGATTTCACAAGTAAATTGCCAAATAGAATTCAACTCTAATAAACTCCCTAGAACATGTAAATCAAAATTTCAGATATTTCAAATATGGTTCTTGATGAGTACTGGAAGGGAATAGAGGCTGAATGCTTATTTGATAGGGTGGTAGAGTTTTAGGTACCTTCTTTATTTCCATTATTATAGTTGTAATTATTGTGCAAAAAGTAAATTAATATATTTTAATTAAGGACTATCAAGTCATCCTGAATAGAATCAGTAAAATTACACTTTTCTGGGGTATACATTAAACAATGACAAACATCTACCCCCAAGGAAATAATTCAGTAAATACAACTCCTACTGAGTTATACAGGATGTGACTCTAGCCCTTTAGTTGTGGTAAAAGGCACAGTTGGGGTATAGGATGAGGAGCTAGGGACGCTTTTGTCCTCTTTAGCATTGAATTTGTGGCCTCATTAAGTCAGCTGTGTCACCATTTCCTTGCTTATTAACCTTATAAATCTTCACAATACTTATCTTCCCTGTTAGGACTTGGGAGTTCATTCATTTCCTGATTATAAAATTTTTTTAAACAATAATAATGTTAAAAAAACAGATATAAAAACTTATAGTATAAAACAAAATAAGATTATAGAGAAAAAGTTAAGCAATTCCTTTGCTATAACATGTGGCTTTTAACCACATTTGTTTATCAAAAACAAATACAGAGGGCGCCTGGGTGGCTCAGTTGGTTAAGCTGCTGCCTTCAACTCAGGTAATGGTCCCAGGGTCCTGGAATCCAGTCCTGCTTTGGGTTCCCAGCTCAGTGGAGAGACTGCTTCTTGCTCTGCCTCCATCTACCACTCTGCCTACTTGTGCTCTCCCTCTCTGTCGAATAAATAAATAAAATCTTTAAAAAACAACCAAACAGGAAAATAAACAAAAAAAACCCCAAATTAATAGTTAAGTCCCATTAGTTCAATCTTCCTAACCACTAATATTTAAAATGGATATAATATCAAGAACTAAGACAAGTTTTCATTATATTCATCTCTTATATTTATAATAAAATGTTAAGTGTGAAACCATTGTATACACGAATGCTTTCTTTTCCAAAAGGAGATATACTATACAATTTCTAATTTGGGTAGTTCTGATGAACATCATTACTGAAAGCGGAAAAATTAGCTTTATAAAGAAAATAATGATTTTTATTATAATGAAATCCATCCCACTTGCATTTCAAAAACCTGCAATATTTTAAATATTTTTTTTAAAACATGCTTATTAAAGCATTGAATTACTCTCATCATTACACTTCACTTTGCAAACGCAGTATGAAAATAACAACTATAGACTTCAGGTTAAAGAAGTTTTCAACCAAAAGTTTAGCAAATTATGTAATGTTATTAATTCCAATAGTTACAAAAAAAATGGACAAAAAAAAAGTAGTTTCATAATAATTAAAGAATTTCTTGCTTTTTATATTGGGAATTTTTATTTATGTTCCATTTCAGTTAAGACACTCAAAAATATCTTGTTTTTCTGACTCTGTACACTAAGATCATGTGACCTTTTTGACATTTTTTAAGAAACCACATGCACCTGGGGTTGTGTTAAATGTCAGACCCTTATCTCTCTGTAAAACAAATTATCTAAATTCTTTCAACCTGTTGAAGGCATTTTAAACCACAGAAGAGGAGACAAAAATGTATTTCAATTGTTTTAAGGAAGTACATGGTCAAATATACCATGTTTTTCAAACTCATACTAAAAAGTAGCCCCTAAATGTTTTTGCATGTTTTTAAGAATGCTTTTGAAACAAACTCTTCACTATCACAGTGAAATATAAGCTATCTTTGCCTTGAATGCAATATAAGTCTACATTGGGGGAATATAGGGAAAGTACTTAGAGCAGAGTCTGATACTATATAAGCACTATCTATTACCCACCACTACTAGAAATCACTTTGTAATTCAATAAGCAACTAGCTGTTTATTGTGTTGCTCATGATAGTAGGAACTCAACTTTTTTTTCGGTTGCCAAATCATCAAGAATTAAAAACCCAAGAATTATTTCCCTTTCATTCTATTTGAGGGACATATATTATCAGTAAGCAATCAAGTAGGATTTATTCCACAAAAAAGCAACTTTTTGGTTATATATGTTCTTGGATTAGTAAAGAGAAAAGGCTTAAATGAATGCATTTGTATCTCCAGTTTCTATCCTCAGCCACTTATCCCTTGGCGATCACAACTTCCCCTATAGCTTCACCTTTCACCTTTCTATAATTGACTCTCACATTATTTCAGCTTTACTTCTGAGCCCTAACACAGTATTTCTACTTGCATCAAAGACTTCAGACTCTACACATTCAAAACTATCATCCCTCTAACAGAATCCCTCATTAATTCTTCTTTCTGAATTCTCTACCTCTTATAGGATATCCATTCCTGTCAACTACTAAGAACTACTCACTTTTTTCAATTATCATTACTGTCTCTGTTCAAGCCTCAATGCACACTAGCATAGAACATTCCAATAACCTCCTTACTGGTCACCCCCATTTTTTTCATTTTATTTTTTTCGTTATTATTATTTTTAATTTTTTTACTGTAACTGACACACAACGTTACATTAGTTCCAGGTGTACAACACAGTAATTCAATTTCTCTATATATTATGCTATGTTCACCCCAAGTGTAGCTGCCATCTATCATCATACAACACTATTATAGTATCATGGACTGCAGTCTCTATGCTATGCCTTATACTCTGGTGCTTATTCATTCATAACTGAAAGTCTATATTTCCCACTTCCCTTCAACCACTCTGCCCACCCCCACACCCTCTTTTGTCTAACAATCATCAGTTTCTTTTGTATATTTATAGGTCAGATTCTGCTTTTTGTTTACTGATTTGTTTTGTTTTTAGATTCCACATATAAGTGAAATCATATGGTATTTGTCTTTTTCTGCCTGACTTACCTCACTTAACATAATACCCTCCGGGTCCATCCATGTTGTCTCAAGTGAGATGACCTCATCCTTTTTAATGGCTGTGTAATATTCCATTGTACATTTTTACCACATTTTCTCTATCCATTCTTCTATTGATGGACACTTAGGTTGCTTCTATATCTTGACTATTATAAACAATGCTGCAGTAAACAGGGGTGCATATATCTTTCTGAATTAGTGTTTTCATTTTTTTTTGGGAAAACACCCAGTAGTAGAATTACTGGATCATATAATGTTTCTGTTTTTAAGAGGAACCTCCATACTATTTTCCACAGTGGCTGTATTAACTTAGACCACCATGCATGAGGATTCCTTGTTCACCACATCTTCACCAACACTTGTTGTTTTTTGTCTTTTTTTTAATTTTAGCCATTCTGACAGATGTAAGGTGCTATCCTATTGTGGTTTTGAATTGCATTTCCCTGATGGTCAGTGATGTTCAGATCTTTTCATGTGTCTATTGCTGACCACCCCATTTAATCTCTATTTCTTCTGATTTATCCTACATATTACTGCTAAGTTTATGTTCCTAAGAGATAGTTTTTACCTCTTATTCTTCTGTTTATTTTTTTAAGGTTTGGTATACTCATAAAACAAAATCAAAACCCTTCATTTAGCATCCATTGTCATCAATGTCTCGGTCCCTTTGGATATACAGCCTCATATAGCCTGCCCTCTGGCCCAAAGGGTCTGCTCCTATATACCTAATTTCCCTACCTTATGCTGTTCTGCCTCTAAACCTTTGACCACCTAACTTCCTCCACAGCTCCACTCCATTGCTAACAGGCCCATTTCCTTCCCTACTTTCTTTATCTTTTAAAGCTCAATCAAACGATATTCCAAGGGCACCTGGGTGGCTCAGTCAGTTGAGTATCCAACTCTTGGTTTCAGCTCAGGTCATGATCTCAGAGTTCTGAGATCAAGCCCCCCATATCAGGATCTGCACTAGACATGGAGTTCACTTAAGATTCATTCTCTCCTTTCCCATACCCCTCTCTTAAAAGAAAAAAAAAAAAAAAAGATATTCTGATATTTGCCAGAAAGCCTTTCTGATACTTCCTTTCCCTCCAAAGCAATAATCTCTGCTTTCCTATCCTCTCACAGCAACTTTGTAATAACAAAAACATCCTGCCTATGCTACAGTTATTTATATTTCCAGTTCACTTCCTTTACTAAATTCATTATTTAGTTCCATTTTTCTATGTTCCAGGTTCCATTTTTGTCATTCCATCCTTCCATTTGAATATATTGTGGGGGAAATGTCCTCAAAGGTTTGCAGTATTACTCTATTCCAATTTTAGCCTATAATTAAAATATACAAAGCTTAATTATAATTATCCCTGGCCCATACACTATTTTTCTCTAATGAGGAAAAATAACTCCTCATAAGTACCAGTAGGAATTGTTTTTAAACTAAGTCAAATTTAAAAAAAAATTTAAAAACTTGGGATTAATGCTTTTTCTATATTAGAGGAGAAGGTGATGACCATGACTTCTATCTATATATCCATCCCCAATCATTAAGAAATGAATTAAGGGTATGCCTGGGTGGCTCAGTCAACTAAGTGCCCAACTCTTGGTTTCAGCTCAGGTCATGATCTCATGGGATGTGAGAGAGAGTCTTATGAGAGGCTCCACCCTCAGCAGAGTCTCCTTAAAGATTCTCTCCCTCTCCCCCCCACCCCATGTGAATGTGTGCTCTCTAAAATAAATAAATAAATGTTTAAAAATAAATAAATAAAATATCTATTTCTAAAAAAAAGAAATGAATTCAGGAAACTTTTTCTATTCATCAAAAATAAATGCAACTAATATAAACATGTAGTAAAAATCACCAGGATGTTTTCAACATTGTTTACTGAATTCCAAGTGTTACAATAACTCAGGCTTATGTTATTTCATTTTTTTGCCAAAATTTACAGTTTTTCCCCCTAAAAGAGGCAGAAGTCCCCTTCCCCACCTATTTTGGCCTCCTTATTTGAGCCTTTAGCATCCAGCTATCAGTAGTTCATAATCACCATCAAAAATTATAGCCTTTAATAAATCAAATAAACCTTATAAATAACCAGAGATTTTTCCTTCAGGGTTAATATCATCATAACTTAATTTTTCCAATGTTTTTCCCCAGAGATGAAACAGGAAAAGCCTATGCCTTATTAGGAAAGCATGGGTGGCACCAACAATCAAAAACCTAAAAATCAGATGCATAGTTCTATAGTAAATCTGTAATTCTTAATCCAAAGATATCTGATTATCTTGAAATATCAACAGGTTAACTAAAATATGAAAATCTATGTAATTTAATTTTGCTCACTAATCTCATACTTAATATAAACCTCAAGTGAGGAGAATAAATAAGATTCAAATGAGATAAAAATGATAAGCCCTTTCAGTCATTTGATGTTAAGAAAATTACAGCTATTTGGAACGTCAATGGAAAATATCATTACATGATGTGATGAAGACATAATAAAATTACCTTTATCATAGACCTAATCAGTATTTTAACTTTCTAAGGGAATTTATTTACCCATCTATTTGGAAGGAAGGAAAAAAAAAATTAAAAAGAGTACCACCCATCCCTCTCTAAAATAAACATCATACACAAAAACTAACTCAAAATGGATTATAGACCTAAATGTAAACACTGAAACTATAAAACTCGTGGAAGAAAATAAAAGTCTAAATCTTCGTGACTTTGGATAAGGCAATGGTTTCTTAGATATGATACCAAAAGCAGAAGCAATCAGAGAAAAAAATGGATAAACTGAATCTCATCAACATTTTTGCTACTACCAAGTGTTTATGGTTACCTAGATAAGTACTACCCAGTATTTATGGTTACCCTTCGCTAAAATTTGGTTAATGGATAGCTAAAGAAATGTAACTATTTTAACACTATCTTAAGAGTAAACGTGACTTAAAAAATGAAATCTGGGGGTGCCTAGATGGCTCAGTCGGTTAGTGTCTGCCTTCAGCTCAGGTCATGATCCTGGGGTCCTGGGATGGAGCCCCACACTGGGCTCCCTGTCTCTCTCTCTGCCAAATAAATTTTAAAAAATCATTAAAAAAAATTTTTTAAATGAAATCTGGAAATTTTTGGAAGTCAGTTACCAGAGATGCTTCACAATATAACTTGATTATATAATTCTCGAGAATAGTCTGCCATCTTTGAAGGCCAGCTGATATATTTTCAGTTAAACATGAAAACCGCTTTACTATTCCTACATAAAAATCTAATTAGCAAAATAGATCTGCTATACACACAAAAAAAATTGTATGTAACCTAAATCTCAACAGGAATGACCACTGAATTGACTTTATGGGCACTTCCTCCCAATTAACATGGAAAACTGAAATGCTTCTCTAAGCAGTTGCACTTTACCATGTTTTGGACCATCAGAGTATCTGCTCCCCTCCAGTAGTTTAGATATCAAACATACAATTTATTTTTTTTATTTTGTTAGTCACCATACAGTACATCATTAGTTGGTGTAGTACAGTTTAGAAAGGATGGTAATATTATGAAGTTATTAGGACTTTTTAAGTAGGGAGTTACTCCTAATATTTCTATTACTATTATTTACTTAACTAGACAGTCAATCCTATTCCAAATAATATATGCTCATAAGGATTCAGAATTATTTAAAAAAAAATCATCAGCCTTTAACTGCATTTATACAGACTCACTAAAAAAGAAAAAGGCCTTGAGTGTTTCTTATATTTCTTGGCTCAAATAATACAGTTACCATGGTTTATCAGTCAACATGGAAAGTAAGAAGAAAAAGTATAAATAGAAATGAGAGGTGCGCCTGAGTGGCTCAGTTGTTAAGGGTCTGCATTTGGCTCAGGTCACGATCCCAGTGTCCTGGGCTCCAGTCCCACACTGGGCTCCCTACTTGGTGGAACTCTGCTTCTCCCTCTCCCACTCCCACTTACCCTGCTTGCATTCCCTCTTTTGCTATGTCTCTTTCTGTCAAATAAATAAATAAAATCTTAAAAAAAGAAAAAGAAATAAGAGACTTCAGGGTGCTGGGTGCCTCAGTTGGTTAAGCATTCAACTCTTGATTTCAGCTTAGGTCATGATCTCTGGGACATGAGATCAAGTCCTGCATTGAGTTCCCCACTCAGTGGAATCTGCTTGAGAATCTCTCTTCCCCCGGCACACCCCTCCCCACTCATGTGCATTCTCTCACTCACTCTCAAATAAATAAATAAAATCTTAAAAAAATAATAATAATAAGAGATTTCAGGCTTTGAACCTTACCTAAATCAGTCTTAGGAACTATAATGGTCTTTAAAAGGAACTATTAATATATCTTAATTGATTAATATACATACCTTGCTGAGCTAAAGTTGATCTCAGCATCCCAGTCTTTGACCAGATTTTTATTTGTCCATCTTCTCCAACTATAAAGAGAAAAATAATTGATATTTTTATCTATAGGAAATAAATTTAAACATTAAGTTTGCATCGAAAAATCAATATATCTACATTAATATATATTTAAAATTCAGACACAATTTATTCATTAAATAACAGTGTTTCATAACTATAAAATTTAAATTGAAATTACTTTGAAAAAATTTTATCAGATTCTCCTAACTTCCATGTCAAAAAGTTTATTTTTTTCCTTTAATCTTAGGAGATTTGTCAGTATATTATTCAACTAGTGCTTTCATTTTCACTGAAATCTCCATCCTAGAATTCAAAGAAAAGTGCTTTCCTTGCAATAAGAAGAGTTGCAGGCAAATTTCAGTGAGCTGGGGACTGAATTGAGTGATGTAGTAGACTTTTCTTTTGAACAACTTGCTTAAAAGAAGAAAGAAAGAAAATTCTCTAGAGAGAATCATTTGTTAAAGGCAGAATTTTTATTCCATTTCTTCTCAATTTTCAAGATGGATGACATCTGGACATATTTATATGCTGAAAAAGAAACCACTGGAAAAGGACAAGTTAAAAAAATAGGCAGGAGAGGAAACAATCCACTGAACAAAGCCCTACAGAAAGTCTAGAGGATAGGTGGGTGGTTTGATTACATATCCAAAAACTTTTTGTTATTCCTCCTTTTGATAGGTGGAGCTTAATTTCTCTTCTTTGGGCTACATTTAGTGACTTGCTTCTAATAGGATATGGTAGAAATGATGGAGTATGACTTTCAAGGGTGAGTCATAAAATATATTATACCTATCATTTTTCTCTCTCAGATCACTCCCTTATGAAGCCTGCAATTATGTTGTTAGACCATTCAAGCAGCCCTATGGAGAAGCCCTTTTAAGAACCAAGGCCTCCTGCTAAGGAGAAGAGAACTAAGATCTCTTGCCAAGAGCATATGAGTGAGCCATCTTGGAAGCAGAACCTCCAACCCCAATCAAGTCTTCACACGACTGCAGCCCTATCCAACGTCTTGAGTCTGAGACAGAACCACCCAGCTAAATTAAATTGTTCCCTGATCTACAGAAACTATAAGATAATACATGTTTACTATCTTAAGCCATTACCTTTTGGGGTAATTTTTAGACATCATTAGCTAGCTAATAGCATAGATGAAGATGAGAATGCTTATGAGAATAGGGCAGGAAATGGGAGAGTGAAAGAATGGGGGTAAAGTTCAATTAAATATTTTGAATTTTAACATGTTAAAGAATTACAACTTTTATTTACCCCATAAGTGACCATTTCAAAATCCTTGATAAAAATATTGTCTGTAAGTCATATATGAAATCTAATAAAATGACATTCTGAATCATAACATTTCTAGAAGCCTAGTTCAATGCTGTGCCAATTATTTGCTCTTGGACAATGAAAAACACTATTACTAAAGAAAATATCCTGATTCTGTGAAAATTTTTCTTTAAACAGTTCATTTATAACATCATTTTTGCAGACAACGTACCTGTAACTAATGCTGTTCCTTCATAATTCCATCTTCCTGCAAGAACTGCTCCACAGTGAGCTTCTACACTTTTTTCCACTCTTCCTAACTTAGAAATCAGATGAAATTTACCTAAAAGAAATTAAACTTGAGAAATCTATTTGAATTTACTCAATCAATAAATATCTCTTAAACAGGTACCTTCTCCTAGACTAGTTAGCACAGTGCTAGGCACTGGAGACATAAGGACAAATAATATTCCTACTCAAATAATTGTTCCTGCTCCCAAAGAAAAAACAAATCTATTGGAAAATAGGCACAAAAATGAAATTATAAAACACTGAAACAAGTGATATAATAGAAGTATTATACGATGCTATGATAGATGAGAGGGACAATAGAACTCCACTGGGTCAAAGGGGGCCAAAAGAAATGTCAAGAAAACCTTCTAATTAAGCAGAGTTTTGTGGCCTTACTTTTTTTTTTTTTTTTTTTACTTTTTGCAGGCTATAGAAAAGCTTGAAAAGGTATAGAAGATAGGAACCAGGACAGTCAAAAAACCAGAACAGTTTATTAAAAAATAAACTGAAGCAGGGGCACTGATGTGGCTCAGTCTGTTAAGTATCTGACTCTTGTTTTCAGCTCAGGTCATGATCTCAGGGCAATAAGATCCGGCTCCATGTTGGGCATGAAGTCTGTTAAGATTCTCTCTCTCTTCCCCTCCTTCCCAGCTCTCTCATTAAAAAATATATAAAAAATAAAATATACATATATTTTTTTCTCCTTCCCTCTGCTCCTCCCCTCTTCTCTCTCTAAGAATAAAAAAATTAAAAAAAAAAAAAAACTGAGGTCTGACAAAAAATTTTAAGAGTTTGAGCAAAAGTCTTCCAAATGGGTTGCACTAAACCAAAAGTGGTAAAGTATGTTTCACCAGCAGGAGCTGAGGCAGAGACTTTTATAGAGCAAAGGTAGAAACAAAGTGAGGAAATTATTGATTGGCTATAGCCTATGGCTTAGTTGGCTGTTTGTGACTGATTATCCTTAGGTTTTAATTTCAAAACCTTGACGTGTTTACAGACAGATTTTGGTTTGCTCATGCTGGCCAAAGGCATGGAGCCCCCTCTGTTTAATGGCCTTGTTGTTTACTTAATTTAACAATCGATAATTCCAAATTTTAAAATACTTGCCTCATACAATTTTACACTGTGCCAGGCACTAGCTAGACAAAAAGGAGCAGGCTACCAGATTGCTATTCTCAAAAAGTTCACACATATATAGGTAAAAAGCACAACTTTTTAAACTTACAACTTTAAAGTACCTAAGAAATATCAAGGGGACAAATCAACGGTGCAAAGAATAAAGTATTACAGAAAGCTAAGAAAAAGGGGTGCCCACGTGGCTCCATCAGTGCCTTCAACTTGGGTCATGATCTCAGGATCTTCCGAATGAACCCCGCATGGGGCTCCCTGCTCAGCGGGGAGCCTGCTTCTCCCTCTGCCTGCTACTCCCCCTGCTTGTGCTCTCTCTTGCTGATAAATAAATAAATAAATAAATAAATATCTTTTTTTAAAAAAGCTGAGAGAAGATCATGAAATAATGTGGGTTTGAATAATCATAAAATCTAGTAATACATAGCTCATAATAATTAAGTACAGTAAAATTAGAAATTTCCCACAAATCAATCTATCATCAGTCATCTATCTTACAGTAAAAAAAAACCATGTGGCTAATCAAATTTTGGCGTCATAGAATTTATTTTGAATACACTTTTAACTGAAGGCTTTTCCAGACTGTCATAATATTAACAATTTACTAAAAATATATCTAAGTCAGGGACACCTCGGTGGCTCAGTAGGTTAAGTGTTTGCCTCCGTCTCAGGTGATGATTCCGGGGTCCTTCGATCAAGGCCCATGATGGGCTCTCTGCTCAGTGTGGGGGCATATGCTTCTGGCTTTGCCTCTCTCTGCTCATGCTCTCTCTCTCAAATAAATGAATAAAATCTTAAAATAAATAACTATATATCTATATATCTAAGTCAGATGCTTGAGATGGCTTTAAGACATTTCTCTGGGAAACTCTAATACAGATGGCTTTGAAACACTTAACACCTAGCACCCTGTGGTTACTTCACTAACCATCTACCCCTTTTTACCAACAAAGTAATTCCGTCTTTTTTACACTGTGAGCATTATTTGCAGCTCTGTTACAGCATTTTTTTACTGGGCTGTGATCTCTTTAAGGGCAGGGGGCCATGTCTTACATATTTTTATTTGCAATAGTGCTTTTACATAATCAGCACTTGTTAAATTTGACCAACTAGGTAACCATCTCCCAACTTGAAAAAAAAAAAAGAAAAAAAAGAAAAAACTACACTGACATTCTTTTTTTTCTTTTTTTCTCATTCCATCTAATAGCTTTCTTTTCTCACCATTCATTTTTTAGGCCTAAAAAAAGCTACCCTTTTCCTTCATCTAACTACCCACCAGCAGCAACTATTTTTCCCCATACCTTTCCTTTTAACTTTTTATTGCTAGGTCATTTTTGAATGTAATAAAATTACTTTAAATTCAACTGTTATTATTCTCTTCATTAAACTAACTTGAAATTAACTGGGATATGCTTTTTTTAATCAGTTGCTTTACAGAGAAAAGGTGGGGGAAAAAATCTCAAGAGGAAACTGTAAAGATGATATACAGTAAGTGGAAAGCTAATCCTGTGGTCATTGTTTACTTTATTGAGATCTGTTCTCACTAAATGTTAGCACATTTCCTAACACAGAATATCCATGTAATAAACATAATTACATATAATTGCATATATAATATATTATGATATATATTATATTGCATATTATATATCACAATATATATTGCATATAAACTGTTGCATCTAATGCATGAATCCATCACCAAAGAGATTAACCAAATATCTCTCAAACGAGAAATGAAGGATCCAGACATTTCCTTTCAATCTATTCTGTATTTGAGAAATTTTATGTATTTAGATTATTGATATTTCTTATCCTAAAATACCTAATACTGATTTTCTGACAAGTGCTAAAATTATTCTTGCTTCCTATGACCTCACATAGAAAGATATATACTGGGACAAACTAGGGTCAGCTCTTTGCATAGATTTGGTACTCAATAAATCTTTGGCCTTTGTATTTTGTCTGATTAGAGATTATAAGAATAGCACACCCAGAATAAACCAAAAATATAAAACTATATATATATCAAATATTTTTATTTTTTCATTTAAAAAAAAAAAAAACAATTTTTAAGTAGGATCCACAGCCAATGCGGGGCTTGAACCCAGCCCCCTGAGATCAATAGTCACAAGCTCTACTGACTGAGCCAGTCAGGTGCCCCCACATCACAAATATTTTTAAGCACATAATTATCCATTTAACTATTTTCTTTCTTCTCTCCAAATTTTCTATAATCTTTTCAAAATGCAAGACCCAAATGCAGATCAATTTATTTCTAATTATTTGCTATGGCTGGGGTAGAGAAGAGAATATAGTCAATATGGTTATATTAATTATTAATTTATTGAACAAAAAAGCAGATTTGGATATTTAATTCCTAAGGTGAAAAATTAACCTTTTGCTCATTAAAAAAAAAAAAAAAGACTTTTTAAAAAGAGGGATATGTTATAAAAGAGAAAAAGAACAGAGGAAACATTAAAATTATATAAAACACATTTCTTAAAGTTAGAAATGCCTTAGCAGATGTCCATGGAAACATGAAAGGACCTCGAATAGGGTGTTAGGAAAAAGGACACACGAGCACTTTTGCAGACTGCTTAATAGCAGAAATGATTTGGCAGATGGTTGCAAAAAGCCAGAGATCTATAACCAACTACCAACTTATGATAAAAGAAATGAACACACAAATTCTTTTTAAAGTGGGATTTTAAAATAGACATATTAAGAAAATAAAAGAACTATTTTAAGCTATCTAATACAATGTATTTAAAAAATCATCTTTTAGTAAATATAATTTAAGGAGTATTTAACAGTTTTACAGAAGATTATACACCAGAAGTCCCCTAATGCATTTTACATAATTGAATTATTTTTTAAATGTAAATCTTTTAATACATTGTCAAATATCTTTTCTAAAAAGTAGTGTACAGCTGCATGAAATATTCAAAAAGCAGTAATGTTGGAGAGAATTATTGGTAAGACAAAACACTTGGCAAAAGTCTGCCTTATATATTTAAGGACCTACCACCAGATCTCAGGGATCTCTTTTGGAATGTTACCACTACACAGGAGAGGGAGGGGGTATGATGAAAAAACACTGGAAGAGAAAGAAGAACTCCAAAACTGCAACCCTTCTCTGCCAACACTGGGGGAGAAAAATCAAGAGGAGAAAGTTGGTGGCAACTAGAAAAAAGAAACTCCTGGGCAGTAAATTAAATTTTGAAGAAAAAAAATTTTTTTAATTGGGTTAACATCATACAAAATGAAAAAGTCCTAGAGATATGCTGTACAAATATTGTGCTTATAGTTAACAATACCACACTGTATATTTAAAAACTTGTTAACGGGGCAGATCACATGTTATGTATTTTTTTAACCAGAGTAGTATTAAGTATTGGGTTAACAAATAATATAGCTCTGATACATAAAATAACTTCAAATGTTTATCTGACAGAAAAGCCCTTGACTACCTCCCATTGACAGCTACTTTCTTCTTTATTGAACATTTCTTTTTCATTTCTGGATGCTTTTTCTATCTTATCCTTCCATTTCTTTTCTTCAATCTATCACACTTTTCCCTCTTTTACAAGGCCCGATACTCCTCATCCTACCTTAAAAGAAAATATTCAACTATTCTGCTTTGGTTCTCACATTTCCCACATCTAGCTGTGGCATGTATGTTATTTGTTTTATTAATAGAGTGAACCTAAAAATAATATTGAACATTATAGTTTCCTCTGAAGAGTCATAATATATTTATACTTATAGATTTATACAAATCTCACAAATTTATCTTTTAAGTTACATTTTTACATTAAAATATTTTCCCTCACAGAAAGTATTTTCTCTAAAACCAATTTGAAATAGAGACTCAAGCAAATATTTTTTAGTTGAGTGTAATTAAATGATCTTAATTCAGAGAGACACTCAGACAACAAAAATTATCAAGACTAATTATGTTTATTGTCCATATTCGTCAGATAGAAAGTTAATTTTTATATACTACTGAGTTTAAAAAGGAAAATGCAAATAAAATATATGGTATATCACCCTCTGTGTAATACAAAAGGTGAAATGAGAAAATATGCATGTATCTGTTTACTTTGCCAAAAGAAACACAGGAAGGATAAACCAGAACCAAAGAGACTGTTTATCTACAGGGAGTAAACAGAAATAAGGTGTATAGGATTGGGTGGGTAGGAATAGTGACATTGCTCTGAGTATGCTTTTTTTTTTTTTTTAAAGATTTTATTTATTCATTTGAGAAAGAGAGACCCAGCAAGAAAGAGAGCATGAGCAGTGGAGACAGGCAGAGGTTGAGGGAGAAGCAGACTCCCTGCTGAGCTGTGAGCCCAGTGTGGGGCTCAATCCCAGAACCTTGGGATCAGGATCTGAGCCTAAGGCAGATACTTAACCATCTGAGCCAGCCAGGCGCCCCTGAGTATGCTTTTTAAATATAGTTTTGTCTTTGTATTTTGTCTATGGTTTTCAATATAATTTTGTCTTTAATATAGTTTTGTCATGTTACTATTTTACATATTCAGAAGATAAATCAACAAGGATGGGAGACAATGGAAACCTTAAGTAGAAAACACAAATAACACATTTAACTGTGAATAACATAACAGTTAAGGAAGGGGAAATGCAAGTAACTATTGAACACAGGACTTTAACTCCATATATTCAGTATAAAGATCAAAACAGGAGTAAACAAATATTAAACTCTAGTTTTTTGCAGTAGTATAGATAAGCCATTCTGAAACAACTTACTTTGTACTGCAGAATTGAGCAAGTGAGCAAATATATTTGAGAATAATAGGAGCCAAGCTCACTCACTGTTTCCAAATATGGAAAAAAGAAAGACTGGAATAAACCAACTGTGATGTTGAATTGGTGGCATCAGAATGAACTCGTGATTTTTAGTATGGAAAGGAAGGAAGGAGAAGTAGAAGAAAGAAAAGGGAAGAAAAGAAAATAAAGGGAAGGACAGGAGAAAGAGAAAATTGTTCTTTAATATACATTTATATTCCATTTTTTAGCTCTCTGAAAGGACCTTGAAGCAAACACACCTCATTGAAATGAGCTTGCTAACATTCTCATATTGTTTTTTTTTTAATAAAGATTTTTTTTTATTTATTATTTATTTGACAGAGAGAGATCACAAGTAGGCAGAGAAGCAGGCAGAGAGAGAGAGAGAGGGGAGGAAACAGGCTCCCTGCTGAGCAGAGAGCCCGATGCGGGACTCGATCCCAGGACTCTGAGATCATGACCTGAGCCAAAGGCAGCGGCTTAACCCACTGAGCCACCCAGGTACCCCTCTCATATTGTTTTTAAAATACCAGAAAGCACCAAGAAAAGAAGAGATCTCCTTGGAGAAATGGATAATTTGGGGGGCTGGATTGGGAAAGCGCAAGATAAGACTGAAACATCTTGTGCCAGCAAAGCAGTGCTCAAAAAATGATGAGGAAACATTATCCCACCCACCCACCCCCAAAAATTCATAGGAGCTGGCTTAATAGGACTCCACTAGACAAAGCTGGGACAATTTTCACAACAAAATAAAAAAATTACAGAAATAAAATAAAGAACCTATGAGTCTAATCTGACGTAAGTAAACAAATGGGTAGGAAAAGACGGGCTTTTCCGTGCAGCAGAATACCAACCAATCAATATGGAAGGAATTATGGAATTAAAAAAATCACCATTTGGCAACCATGTGAATAATAAATGATTCAGCCGAATATCAACAATAGATGCTAAAATAGTAGGTAGAATTTTAAGGAGGAAGAGAATATTTTTACATAGCCTGAAAGTATTTGTTCACAAATTATTAAAAGGTAAAAATAGTAACTTCACAGTGGATTACTTTAGTGAATACAACCTTTCAAAGTAATCAAAGTTAAAAAAAAGAAAAACCAACAAAGTATTCAAAGTTAACATCACCAATAATGGATCAAACCAGCATCGTGAACCTTGCAATCTGATGCCCTAACTACTGCTGCTAAAAACTGTGTACACTGAATCTAATTATAAGAAAATATCATACAAACACAAATTGAGGGACATTCTATAAAGAAAAAACAGATCTGTATTCTTCAAACCTATTAAGATCATAAAAGAAAGACTGAGGAAACTATATTAAAGGAGGTTAGAGATATGACAAAAGCAGTGTGGTTATTCTGTACCAGAAAAAACCAAATTTCTATAAAAGATGTTATTACGGCCCTTGTTAAAATTTGAATATTAACTGTATATTCAATTTAACATCAATGTTAAATTTCCTGATTTTGACCAATGAATGTACTGTGACTATGTAACAGAAAATCCTCACCCTCGAGAAGTGCACTGAAGTATTTTATGGTAAAAGGGGCATGTTGCATGTCTATAAAATGACCCTTAAATACTTAGGGGGAAAAAAGTATGTGTGTCTGTGTATGTGCGTGTATATGTGTAGTGAAGTGGGGGAGAGAGAGGGAGAAAGCCAATGATAAAATATATGGGGCAAAATGTTAACAGGAAATGAATTTGGATAAAGGATATGCAGGAGTTTTTTCTACAATTCTTACAACCTTTCTGCAAATGTGAAATTATATCAAAATTTAAAAAAAATTTTTTTAAGTCAACCCTTCATTTTAACATCTGAGGTAAGCCAAATTCTAGCAGTGGTTCAGAGTCAATCTTCTAAGTCCAATTACTTTCACACAACATCTCACTTAATCAAGATTCAGAAAATAAGGTTAAAAAAAAATATCCTAAGTTCTGTCTGTAAAAGAAGTGAAATCTGATTTGATACTTTGTCATAACATCCCTTCCCTATTCTTGTTACAAAAGCCCTCTTCTCTTTCTCTTTACTTTTCCATGGTAGCCTGAGGCCAGTTGTGCTCAGTCAATCAGTGTCCTATTCCCATGACTACAGTGATTCTTTCATTAGCACAGGACACAAGTTTCCTCAGGATTCTCCTGCAACTTGTCTGCAAGAGATACTGAGGAAGCACTCTCTGCTGACACTTCTTCTCTATGGATGGGCCTTGAGCTACTGGCTGCCATCATGCTCACCTTGTAGGGAAAACCCATCTAAGAGATGATGAGACCAGGGGCCTAATTGCAGCTATGCTTGAAGGTCCACCCCTAGAGTTAGGTGAACCAAAAAACTCCATCTGTGCATAAGTTAGTCAAATAAGTTTCCATTACTTTTGATGAATGTATTTTAAATTGACAAAGTAGGTAAAGTGTAATACAGACAAAAGCAGTTCAAGTTATTTCAATGAAAATAAAAACATTTCCTCAATAAGTAGAAAAATCGTGCTTTTTACTCACCAGTAATAAAGCTACAGTCAAATTAAACAAAACTCCAACTCTGTTGAGTGGAAACTAACATGTAACAGAAAATAAACACAATATTAGGGGCGCCAGGGTAGCTAAGTTGGTTAAGCGTTTGCCTTGGGCTTAGGTTGTGATCCTGGGGTCTTGGGATTGAGTCCCACACTGGGCTCCCTGCTCACCGTGGAGTCTGCTTCTCCCACTACCCTTCCCCCGCTGCTCATGATCTCTCACTCTCTCTTTCAAATAAATAAAAAAAAATTTTTTAAAAAAGACAAGAAAGATAATATTAAATAGCTTATTAAATGTTGCATTGTGCCCATATTTTTTGTGTGTCCGTATTTTTTTAGTGTGGTTATGTTATAAAGTTAAATTCAAAACCAAAACTGATAACAGCTTAACAACTATTTTCAGTGAGATCACAGAAAAAGTAAAGCTAAAAGCTCAGATCAAATCCCATGATATGCCAGCTTTACTTTCTCCCATGACAACAGTTTTATAGCCTATACACAAAGCAAATGACTACAAAGAATATGGATTAAATGTGTAGACAGAGGTATGCAGATCTACAAATATCAGCTCTGTAAAACAACTAAAAGTGTAAGTCACACTACTAATATGTCTTTTAAATACAAAGATAAGCATACAACATTTATTAAAAACTTACCATCAGAACTTGTGAGGACAAAGCTTTCTGCTTGAGTTTGTTTCTTTATGCCTAAACTTTTTGGAAACCAGTGAAGATCTATTGGGTAAATATCATCAGGAAGCTTTACTATTTGACTTGTTTCACTGGTTAACAAGTTCCACTTCACTATCTGGTGATCATCACTACATGAATACAGTTCTTCAGCCGTAGTCCAGCCCACACAGCTTACTAATTCTTGATGTATCACCATGTTAAGGAGACACACAAAAACCTTAAATCATAATAAAATAATTTGCAGATGCAGATTATAGGAAAAAGATAAGATAGAGTAAAATGTTTCAAGTTTCTAAATACATTTTCATTTCATGACTTGCATCTATCAACCAATTGCAAGAAGAATGGAAAGCAAGAATCCACATGCTAAAAGAGGAAAAAAAGAAAGATCTGACATGAAAAATTTTAAATTTTGTTACAAAAGATTCCATAAATAAGGCCAGAAGATACACAGACATTTAAAGATCAAAAGGTATGAAAGGATATACACTAAACTGCTGGGGGACAGGTGAGAATAATGAATTATAATTTTCAAATCTATATAGATCTATATCATATTAGAAGAAATATGTATTATTTTGATAAGTTAAAAAAATCAAGTGTTAAAAGAAGACCGAAATCTAACAGGAAAATACCTGCTTAAATTACATATTATAATAACAATTTACCTAGAAAAAAACCTACAGCCTACCTGCCAAAATAAAATCTTACCAAACTTTTTGACATTAAACCCAGGAAACAATTCAATTATAATTTACTGCACCTACATGATGCATAGCACTGGATAAGATATGAACCCTAAAATTCCTACTTTATTTAACCAATTTTTTCGGCCTCTGATTTATTAGGAGGATTTCTATAAATTGAGGTGCTCAAGGAGCCCTCTGTTCCTCCATCAGAACAGGCTGCTTACCCTAGCAGAACTGTGTATATAGAGAAGGCATTTCAGTTTGTCATTTAAGAGAAACCTTTCTCTTTCATATATCTGGCTATCTGTATTACCAGATCATTCCTAGTTGGGTTGTTTTCTTGCTATTTTTGTATAATCCTTTTACTTCCTCCTCTTCTCACTAGTGCTTTTTATTGGCTTTTCTGAACAATCAATAAACTCCAAGGAAAAAGAAACAATGTGCTATAATTATTCTGGAATGTTCTAAGATTTAATATTTCAAAATGACAGAGTAAGCAAATAACCAAAAGGTAAAAGAGAAATTATAGCAAGAACTTTAGAGTCTTCAAAAACAGATAACAAAGTAGCATTGGAATATTCAACATATAATCTAAACAAAAGGACCTGGATATCACAAGACCATTACTGAAAAAACTGTTCCAATATAATTGCTATGGTCTAAATAATGTTAGGTAAAACGTAACATTAGGAAGGGAGAATGTTAGATAAAACCAAGAAAGGAAGAAAATACACAAAAGCAGCACACCATTCCAAAACAAAAACATTAAGTTTATCCTTGTATAAATTGCTGTAAGTGCACAACAGATGTGTGTGATAGATCTTCAGCCTAACAGGTCAACTAAGAATATGGGAGAAATGAGGGGACTGACAGATTAAGAAAGTTTAAAAAACTGTTATACTTCAACTTGAAAAGGTAAAAGCAGACTACAGACACAGTCAAAATCTGTAAGACTGTATATGGCATGAACTATTTTTTTTTTTAAAGATTTTATTTATTTATTTGACAGATAGAGATCACAAGTAGGCAGAGAGGCAGGCAGAGAGAGAGGAAGAAGCAGGCTCCCTGCTGAGCAGAGAGCCCGATGCGGGGCTCGATCCCAGGACCCCGAGATCATGACCTGAGCCGAAGGCAGCAGCTTAACCACTGAGCCACCCAGGCGCCCTGGCATGAACTCTTGAGAGAACACTTTGAAAAGATAGTAGAAAGGATTTAAGGAGAAATCAAAGGAATTCTATTTTACTCAATAGGTTAAATAAGCAGGATAGTATAAATTTTAAAAATTTGATCAAATATCTAAACAGTGCTTTGCTATCTCTGATGAAGGACCACATTTTTCTCTATTTCCAACCTGTATAAGATAAAATAAAAATTAATTATTAGAAAAATGATCTTATATTTGGGTGTTATGACAATGTCAAATTGCTGTAAGAATTTACCTCTTACTTTCTAATTTCTGTACTTATCCTTTCACAGACCTGTAATAGTCTACAGTTGATTCTTACAGAAGCACTAATCTAAATAACTAAGGATGAAGGTAGAGAGATCTGTCATATCCTCCTGATACATAATTGGGTATTCCTGCTAACACAATATAGAGTCATGCATTTGAGAAAATATTTATAATCACGACCTTCCCACATGAAATAATAAAGGTCTCACTGCTCAGATTTCCCTGGCTTAAACTCCACTTTATCATGAGTATGAAGAAACAGAGCAAAACTCAGTGAAAACATACTAAATCACAATAGCAAAGAAGTTACTTGGTTTAAAAAAAAAAAAAAAGCCACTCTTTAGGATCCTACTAGACTAAACAAAAACTGTGTTTTATGCACTTAAGCTCAGTACTTAAACAGAGTAAAAAAAAAAAAGTCAATAAGAATTTGAAAGTAAGATTTAGAGCAAATAGTTTGCTTTGGAAAATTACCTGCAGCACATGATCTCAAATATTTCAAAAACAATTTAGCTAAATTACCATTAAAAGAATAAAAAAATCCACTCTATAACTAGAATACAAAATAGGAAACTTTTAACAATAGATGATCACAATAAGGTTTATAAGTATCAAAAGGATATGTTTTGGTTCTTTTAAAAGAGATATCTTCAGTCTCATGTCTCCACTTTCAGCAAAATTTTAAAATGCAATTTGATTGTATTCACTGTAAAATAAAAGTTGAGGGAAAATATAAAATCTGTATTAAAAACAAACACATGTACACAAAAAATAAAAGCAAACAAAACATTTTAGCACTCTAAGGACACCAAAACACCTTTAATACTGTTGGCATCAAATACATGGAAAGAAGAAGAAAACTAGTCAGTATGCTAATCCTGCCAAGGAGTGACTGGAAGCCTTGGGTGGGACTCCAGAGGTCCTCTACAGCCTGCCTGAACATTATACAAGTACAGACCACCACAAATTCTGAGCAGGTAAATAATTTCCAAAAGCTCTTCTAGGGCCAAATCAAAAGACTCTATAAACTGGGAACCCCTTAATGGAAGATCATTATTGGTCCTATTGAATGGTATATTACAATAAATTCTCAAGGTCTAATCAAGGGATCAAGGCCTTAGTTTTAATGGCTTCAATTCTGGAGCCCACATGTGACTATGATGACATCATCAGTCTGAGGTTTACATTCTGTTGGAGATAGATACACTGACCAACAGTTATGGTTGTCACAGTAGCAATGAGAAAAATACGTGAGTTATTTAAGAAAGAGGTAATAAATCTCTTATAAAAGTTATATAAAAATTGCAATGATAATTTGCCAAATAAAAATATAGAAAAAGAATAATACTCCCCCAAATAACCTTGTTATCACAAGAAAAAAATCAAATGGAATTTCCTCAAAAAATTAAAAATAGAACTACCCTACAATCCAGAAACACCCTACTGGATATTTACCCAAAGAATACAAAAACACTAATTCAAAAGGAAATATGTACCACTGTGTTCATTGTACCATTATTTACAATAGCCAAATTATGGAAGCAGCCCAAGTGTAAACTGACAGATGGATAAAGAAGAGGTGGTGTATGTGTGTATGTGTGTATATAATGAAGTATTAATCATCCATAAAAAAGAATGAATTCTTGCCATTTGCAACAACATGGATGGAACTACACAGTATTATGCTAAGTGAAGTAAGTCAGAGAAAGACAAGTGCCATATGATCTCACTCATATGTGGAACTTAAGAAACGAAGCAAACAAAAGGGAAAAAAGAGACAGACCAAGAAACAGATTCTTAATTATAAAGAACAAACTGATGATTATGAGGGGCGGGGTTGTGTTTGAAACTGGTGATGAGGATTAAAGAGTACACTTACCGTGTACAGAATTGCTGAATCACTGTATTGTATATCTGAAATTAACATAACCCTGTATGTTAACTATACTGGAATGAAAATAAGAAACTTAAAAATATATATATAAATTGGAACACCTGGTGGTTCAGTCAGTTAAGCACCTTTTTATTTTTTTATTAAGACTTAATGTATTTGAGAGCGAGAGAAAGCACAAGAAGAGGGAGAGTCAGAGAGAAGCAGACTCTCTGCTGAGCAGGGAGCCCAATGTGAGACTTGATTCCAGGACTCTAGGATCATGACCTGAGCCTAAGGCATTTGCTTAACCAACTGAACCACCCAGGCGCCCCAGAATCTGACTCTGGATTTCAGCTCAGGTAATGATCTCAGGGTCCTGAGATCCAGCTCCAGGTGGATCTCCAAGCTCAGTGGGGAATTTGCTTGAGATTCTCTCCTTTACCCTCTGCCCCTTCCCTCTCTGAAACTCCCCTACCACTCATGCATGTACACATGCTCTCTCTCTCTCTCCCTCTCTAAAATAAATAAATAAATAACATTTTTTAAATTACTCTTAGGCACCAGGGGGTTCAGCTGGTTAGCAGCCGATTCTTTTTTTTTTTAAAGATTATTTATTTGACAGACAGAAATCACAAGTAGGCAGAGAGGCAGGCAGTGAGAGGAGGAAGCAGGCTCCCTGCTGAGCAGAGAGCAAGATGTGGGACTTGATCCCATGACCCTGAGATCATGACCCACGCTGAAGGCAGAGGCTTAACCCACTGAGCCACCCAGGCGCCCCTGCAGCCGATTCTTGATTTTGGTTCAGATCATGATCTCAGGGTCCTGGGATTGAGCCTAGGGTCAGGCTCCCCACTCAGTGGAAGTCTGCTTATCTCCCCTCCCTCTGCTCACTCTCTCGCAAGTAAATAAAGAAATCTTTTAAAATTTTTTTAAAAAATAAATTACTCATATATATAACTCATATATTTATTTATATAAACAAGAAAATTGCTAAATTGTCTAAACCTAATTTATAGTTACAGAATTCTTTCAGAGTAATATCACTAACTTAAAAAGAAAAAAAAATGAAAGTGTAATTAAAGGAAAAAATATCTCTGCCCAGTAGAAAATTACTGCTAACTACATCAAAGGAGCTGCTGAGTACAGATAAGTATTCAGTGGACCTCCCTTAGATAATTTCTCATTCTCCCAAACCCAAGAAGACTTTTAGATCAGCAAAGTGCTAAACACAGCTGTATTTCAAAGCACCTTTTTCACTTATTCTGCTCATTAATTTGTTAGATTGAGTGGGGGTGGGGACTGTTAAAACCACAGGGTCAGAAACACTTCTTTTCCAGTTAGTTCATTTAGGGAGATTTCTGTCCTTCTTCAAAAGTATGAATCTATGTATAGTAGCCAGAGCAAGAATATGCTCTCTCTGAGGCACACCTTCCAGGGCTTACTTTTTCGTCTTTGGGAGCACCTTCAGCACCTTTCTCAAAACTCCTTCCTCCTTTCCATCAGAACTTCTCCTAATTATAGGGGAGGAAAAAGAGCAAAAGTACTTACAAAATCCTGCTTTTTTTCCACAATGATTCAAATTTACCAAGCTTATAAGGATTTTAAAACAATAAAGGCAGACAAATTGGTGCTTCTGGAAATGAAAACACAATAGATAAGAAAATACATGTAAAATCTGAATATACAATTGCAATCAGAAACTTAAAAGATCTTTGACAAAGGCATGATGTATCCTACATCAAAATACCTCATATTGTTGAAAACCATGATAATTAGGAATAATTCCTCACCAAAGAAATTATAATCCCATGTAAATAGTAAAGGCAATATGGTTTTGATAAGAAAGGTATCTGCCACCATTCAGAAACCTGGTGCCAAGGAATCAGAGCAAGGCATTCCAACACTGGGAAAATTCTCCCTTGCTCAGAAAGATATTTTGTCCAATTTAGCTGAGATCATCTGCATGAAGGATATGTGCATTCTAATATGAGACTGGATAATAGAGTAAGGGAAAAGAAGAATTAGAGCATTGCCAATTTGAGGAAGTACAAAGCTTCCTGAGAACTGCATTGAGGCATTTTTTCCCCCCCAAAGCCATGGTCATCAAGGCTGATCAGTCAGTAGTATTTGCGGAGAGGGAGTGGCTGAGGTGGGGAGATAATAGTAAGAAAATCTCCACAGTATAGCTAACTTGATCTACTCTGCAATTTTATATGAGAAAATGATGGGAGCAACTATGCCTTTACCCCTAAAAATCACTGATAAGCTGTTTTTGGTCCAGTATAGGTCAACATTTGTGGGGCTTAAGAAGAAAAAATGTAAGGGACTCCTGGGTGGCTCAGTTGGTTAAACATCTGCCCTCACCTCGGGTCATGATCCCAGAGTCCTGGGATCAAGTCCCGCATTGGGCTCCTTGCTCAGCTGGGAGCCTGCTTCTCCCTCTCTCTCTGCCTGCCACTCTCCCTGCTTGTGCTCTTTCTCTCTGTCAAATAAACAAATAAAATCTTAAAAAAAAAAAAAAAACTAAAATAAAATAAAATTCAGATTGGAGTTTTAAGTTTTATTTTATTATGTGTCAATTATATCAGATTTTGAGAGAGAAGTAGACATTGGTAATGATAAGGTCGTAATGATAAAGATTGTGAAAGTGCGGGGCGCCTGAGTGGCTCGGTGGGTTAAGCCTCTGCCTTCAGCTCAGGTCATGATCTCAGGGCCCTGGGATCAAGCCCCACATTGGGCTCTCTGCTTGGCAGGGAGCTTGCTTCCCCCAGTCTCTCTCTGCCTGCCTCTCTGCCTACTTGTGGTCTCAGTCTCTCTCTCTCTCTCTCTCTCTCTCTCTCTGTGTCAAATAAATAAATAAAATCTTTAAAAAAAAAAAAAAAAAGACTGTAAAAGTGGGTATATGAGGCCAAGGAGCTAAGAGGCCAGGGAATGGAGTGGAATGATTTGTGGATATTAAATCACTGAGAATAATGACAATAATAGTAGTAGAGGATAAAGACAGCTAGGCACTCAAATATTCATTGAATGAGGAAAAACTGCAGAGACTACAAAATGGATAGAGAATGGTTTAATTGGGTAGGACTTGTTTAAAGGGACTAGAGATATATAAAGAGAAAGAGAAAAAGAATCCATTGTCTAGATACATCAGTGAGAAATAAGGCCTTTTGACACATGGGATCCTGGGAGGCAAAGAGCCTCTACTTGAAGGGGTCATGGGGAAAGCAATTTCCTTAGGAAACAACAAGACTTGAGTTAGACTACCAAGGTAAAGGGATCATTCAGAGTAAAGCCTGAGAATACAGATTTGGCCAATAACATACTGTGAGTTCCAAAAGGTAGAATGGTAGTATTTATGGGGAGGAGTTTGGGACAGATGGTAGAAAATGGTAGAAATGGCAGGCTGTCCTCCAATATTCATTCATCCCTCCTTCTGTGATAAAAAAAAAATCTGAATTTTTGCTGTACACCGGCCACCTAGAATAAAACTATGTTTCCCAGCTGCCCTCAAAACTAGATGTGGCCACACAGGGCATTAACAATTCTGAAACCCATGTGGAGATGGTACATCATCATCAACCTAGTGGCCCAATCTGGGATTTACATTCTGTGGTTAACCACAACAGCAATATGAAAAGTAAATGAGTTTCCTAAGGAAGCCATTTTATTAACTCTTAGAAAAGTTTTATAAATTACAACATAATTGACAAATAAAACTTGAAAAATAAGAGTAACACTCTCCATGCTATGTCATCAAGGCTATGTATACAACAGTAACAAGATAGAAAGAGCCAAGATTCCTGACCTTGTGGAGAGTCCTATCAGTTTTTACCACCTTTTCAGTGACAGATAATAAAGTTTTATCATGTGGAAATTACCATCATCAACAGATAAGCCCAGTAACAAACTAATATAGGGAATTAAGAATCTTGAATGTGGAGACTGAGGTAAACATAGATATAAGGTATGCTGGAATAGTCCCAGTGGTCTCACAAGGGAGGGTGGATAATCAATTTAAATTGCAGCCATCTTCCTGGAACTGGTCTCTACGGTAGTTAGCAGTGTTGATGCAGTTTTCTAAGGGAGGAAGAGGCAATCTTCCTAAGAGAACATGGAACTCTGCGGGATTCCTTTTCAATCTACTGGGGTATTAGGCTTTACTTCATTGGGCAGGTTAGGAAGGGAAAGGAACTGCAGAGTTATAGAGGGAATAAATTTCACCAACTTCTTGTCCTAATTTTCCCAGCCTTAAACTGTGGGCTCCGTTTTTGTACCTCCTCTATATTTACACTACTGACATGGTGGTATCACCCAGTTTCATGGTTTAATATAAATTCAAACATATTGACTGCATAGTGACAATTTCCAATTTCATATCTCCAGTTCAGACCTCTCCACTGAACCTGATTTTATATCTAACTGATTATTTAACAACTTATCTAAATGTCTAACAAACATCTCAAACTTGAGATCCAGATGAAACCGCTGATCATTCCTCTAACCGCTCCTCTCACAGCCTTACCAATGTCAGTAAATGGTAATTCCTTTCTTGTGGTTGCACAGGCCTAGAATTAGAATTAGAATTATTACTGACTCTTCTCTCACATCCCAACTCCAACTTTTAAAAATCAAAACTTTTACACTCTATCTTCAGAGTATCTGATTTTTGCCACCCCCACTGTTATGACCCCAGTTTAAGGTGCTATCATTTGTTGGCTTGAATATAATAGCCTCTTAATTGGCCTCTAACCCTTCATCATCTATACTTACCACAGCAGCCAAAGTGACTGTTTTAAAATAGATCATAGCACTTCTTTGCTCAAAATATTACAATGACTTCCTATCTCACTCAAAGTTAAGGTTCTTGCAACAGTGTTCAAAGCTTTTCTTAATCTGAACTCCTCTACTGTAATGGTTAATTTTATGTGTCAACCTGGCTATACAACAGTGCCCAATTATTTGGGCTAATCTAAATGTTGCTTAAATGTATTTTTTAGAAGTGATTAACATTTATAATCAGTCGACTTAGAGTAAAGCAGATTTCCCTACATAATTTGAGTGGCCTCCATCTAATCAGCTGAAGGCCTTATGACGAAAGACCACTATTTCCTCAAGAAGGAATTCTGCCTCCAGACTGCAACACAGAAATTTTGCCCAAGTTTCTATTTTTTGGACTCAAGACTACAACATCAACTCTTCTTTCTCTGGAGAGCCCTAATATATCCTAATATTCTCTGACCCTACCTGATTCCTCTCTCTCTCTTCACTCAAACTGCTCCAAACACAAAAACCTCTACCTTTTCTAACATACTAAGAATGCTCCTGCCTCAGGGCCTTTGAACTTGTATTCTTTGACTGAAGTCCCTGCCCCCAGGTAGCTGCCTGGCTTACTCCTTTTCCCTCCTTTATATCTCTCCCCCCCAAATCACCTTCTCAGTGAAGCCTTCCCTGTACAACCTATATAAGGCCAACTGCCATACTATGAATTTTACTTACCGTTCTCTTTCTAAAATGTAAGCTTCCTAAGTGCAAGAACTTTTGTCTATTTTGTTCATTCCTATATTCCCTGCATCTAGAACCATCCTTGCATGCTCTAAAACAGAATCAGCAGCATAGGTCATAAGGGTAGAAGTTAAAATTATATAACTGTACATATTAAGCTATTTAAGTGTAGAGATTAAAGGATGAAATAGAATAGTAGCTATAAAGGCCTTTTTATCTAGGGTAAACTCCAGTATATTTGGGGACAAAAAAAGAAGTAATCAGTGGAGAGGGATAGACTGGCAATAGTATAGAAGCAGAAAATAACTAAGACAACACAGTCATCCATGAAGTCACTGGATCAAGGGCACTGATAAACATATAAATTAACAGTTCACAGAAACATAAGTACAGATGGTAGGTGGGCAATCAAAAACATGAAACAATGCTTAGCCTCAATTATAATTAAAGAAATGAAAACTAAAACAACTAGATACCACTTTTCTGATATCAGAGTGGTTAAACGCAAAATACTCAGAACCTAGTGTTGGCATATGGAGAAACAGAAACGCAACGCATACATTACTGAAGAGCAGGTAAATTACTGCTAATGGTCATTTATTCTGTTCTCTACCCCAAACATTTGACTGGTTTGCCTATACTTGGGTAATCCCCTATCTTACGAGTCCTTTTCTCATTATAAGAAACATTATTTCCTTTCTAGCCTTCCTTATAGCTAGACAGAGGTAAGTACCCTAGGCTCTGCCAATCTGACACATCTGTGCTAAACTTTGTTAGAAGCTACAATTCAATGGAAGTATTGTATAAGAAATCTAGCCTGGGAAGAATCGCTAGTCATAAGAATTTATCACATACATATAAACGTACATCAAGACATATATGCAACTGCATACACCTGTTTATTACAGAACTCTGTATACTTCTATCAAAAACTAAGTTTAAATGTTCATCATGGATTACACACTCAGCTTGTGGATATATGCGTTTATAATGTGAAAATGAATTAGAACCAAGAAACTGGAATTCAGAACTAATTTTGAGAATTTGACTTACTATTATGCTAACTGAAATAATCCAGTTAGCATCCAAAAGGACAAATACTGTATATTAGACTTATATGAAGTACTACAGTAGTCAAATTCATAAAGACAGAAAGTAGAGTGGTGGTTGCCAGGGGCTGGTGGCAGGAAGGAGGAAGAAAGGGGAGTTATTCTCTAATGGCTATGGAGTTTCAGTTCTGCAAGATGAAAAGAGTTCTGTGGATAGATGGAGATGATAGTATAACAATATTAATGTACTTAATGCCACTGAACTATACACTTAAAAATGGTTAAATGGTTTACAAAAAAAGAAATAAAAGAATTAGATTTAAGAATTAAAACTAAGAGGGACACCTGGTTGGCTCAGTCAGTTGAGCATCTAACTCTTGATTTTGGCTCAAGTCATGATCTTAGGGTCATGAAATGGGGGCTGGAGCTAGTTTCTGGGCTTAGAGCAGCGTCTGCTTGATACTATCTCCGTCTCCATCTCCCTTTGTTCCCCCGCCCCCGTTTGCATTCTCTCTGTCTCTCTCTCAAATAAATAAATACACAACCAAAAAAATCTTATTTAGAAAAAGAATTAAAATTAAGAGGTAGAAGCACTAACAAGATGAGAAAAATTTTAGGCAGGAAAGAGGGAAGGTATAACATCAATTTATAGATAAGAAATAGCAGATAAGCCTCAGGAGTGAACAAGAATGTGAAGAATAGATAACTCACAAGAGCTAAATCATAAGTACATTTATACCAAGTTCTGGGTCATCTGCATACTGGCTAGCCCTTGGATATTGATATTAAAATGAATGGTTTGCTTATGACTATCCAAGGCCCTATTTTTGAAAGTGCAACTTTTATGTACAGTTTTGTAAATTGATAGTTCTGATCAGATTCCTGTGATTCTTTCCCAGGAGAGTACAGAGAGAGAGAGAGGAAGGCAGATCTTTTTACCCAGGTTGCCCTGTCATAAAATCACTTGCAGACTAGAGGTAGGATCTCTTGCACGTCAGAGAAGAGCGAGGCAGGCACCATTTCCAGAGACAGATTCAAAGACATAATAAGCAAAGAAAATGGGCTTGCAAATGGCCAGAGAGTTCAATTACT
The DNA here is from genome assembly GCF_022355385.1 of Mustela nigripes. Taxonomy (NCBI): domain Eukaryota; kingdom Metazoa; phylum Chordata; class Mammalia; order Carnivora; family Mustelidae; genus Mustela; species Mustela nigripes. Next base: position 134,251,265 of record NC_081558.1, on the reverse strand, counting down.
GAAGATCTTTAACCCCCATCCCATTCCAATGCCTCTATGCATTTGCTAAAGTATATGTATATACTGTGGTATTTACATTTCTCTGCAGTTCTAGCCATGATTATGTCTAGATATTGCCAACCACACTTTTAATATTATTCTTGTTTGCTGTATCTGTAAACCTTTTACAGTATGGCCTAATAAATTCTAGTCAGTAAACCATGAGATTCTCAAATCTCAAATACGTAGTCATGTTTAATTCATCCTTTTAATTCATCAGCTGGCATAAAAGAATCACATTCACCAATATGCCAGAGTGCTGTGCAACTACCTAGAAAATGAGATGGGAGTACCTGGATGGGTCAGTGGGTTAAGCAGCTGCCTCTGCCTCAGGTCATGATTGCAAGGGTCCTGGGATGAAGTCCAGCATTGGGCTCGCTGCTCAGAGGGGTGCCTGCTTCTCTTCCCTCTGCTTGCCGTTAACCCTGCTTGTGCTCTGTCAAATAAACAAGTTTTTTTAAAATAAATAAAAATTTAAAATGAGGTGAATCTGTGTGTGTTGAATCCGTATGTACTCATATAGAAAGAGGTGTATAATGCTAAATGACAAAAGCAAAGTTCATAGCAGTATAATGTAACACAATCCTTTTTGTGTAAATAAAAAGGACTATATTTAAGCTAGAAGATTATAAAAGATTTTTCTGGGAAGATATGCAAGACAATGGAGACCTCTGTAAGGGTAGGTGCACTGGGATGAGAAGGGAAGGTTTTAATTATCGTTTTAGGTTTCTGTACCATTTGAAGTTTTTACTATGTTCATAGTATTTTACTTATCTATACACTTGTATGTTTAGTACAAGATTATCTGAGTGATAAGACTATGGCCCAGTTTTGTTGTCTTCTTCATGCATTTCTGCATTTGAAAAAAAACTAATGTTTTTTTCTCATAGGATCACCATTCTCATTCCCTTCAGTCTCTACTGCACTTCACCCCCTTTTATTGAAACTTTTACCTACTGATCTTCCAGATACTGTGTTGTTTTCTTCCTTATATAAAATATGTCTAATAATATCTATTTCACAGGTTGGTTATGATAATTAAATGTATGTAAAATGTCCAGTGAAGTGCCTGAAACATAGTAAAAAATTACATAACTGTTAGCTATTCATAGTTGAAAATTGGTGTTTTTTGTCACTCTTCCTAGCTACAAAGAATTTTTCTCTTTGGAACACCCACTTCCCCACTTTTAGCCCATGTGGCTTCAATGAAGCCAGCATGAGAGAGACTTAAGCCAATTAGAACATTCCATTCCCTTTGCAGAGACTGTTTCACAGGTGGCCCACGACTTTTATTCAAATAAGTGATGTGGAAGAAAAACTTCCCTTTTTCTCAAGACAATTTAGATTAGGTTTTCTATCACCTATGATCTAGAATCCATCCTGAGGCATTACTATAATTATTTCTCCTTCCTAGAGTCTAAGAATGGACATTTTCTGGTGCTATCCTCACTTTACAACCTTAAAAAACTAATCTATTTGTATGTTTTATTCATTCATATAGCACTGCCTCATCCTATTTTCTTTCCTATACTATATTCTTTGCCTCTGCTCCCACTGGATATATCTTTCCTAATCCCGACTGACATGAATAAAAGCAAACTCATTTTTCAAAAGTCTTTCCCCAAAACACTATTCTACTTCCTCACTTCCTATTTCTTTTGTTAAGATAGGTGAGAATTTCAGGGAGCCTGGCTAGCTCAGTTGATTAAGCATCTGCCTTAAGCTCAGGTCAGATCCCAGGGTCCTAAGAAAGAGCCCCACTTCAGACTCCCTGCCTAGCAGGGAGCCTGTTTCTCTCTCTCCCTCTGCTGCTCCCTCTGCTTGTACTTTCTCTCTGTGTCAGATAAATAAAATCTTGAAGAAAAAAAAAAAAAGGTGAGAATTCCAATAACATTCATGTACTAATATATAATATATAATGTATTTATGTACATATTACATGGATGCATATATATATTATGTGTATGTATAACAAAATGTATAATATGTAAATGTATAATAACATTATATTATCAAGAGAAATAGTCATTACTATCTGTCCTGTTCTATAGCCAATTTATTAATCTTTTTTGTAAGATTTTATTTTTAAGTAATCTCTACACCTAGTGTGGGGCTCGAACCCACAACGTGAGATCAAGTGTTGCATGTTCGTTCCACCAACTGAGCCAGCCTTTTATAATTGTTTATATTGCTGTATTTATAATCCTTTTACAGTATGGCCTAATAAATTCTAGCCAGAAAATCTCAAATACATAGTCATCTTTAATTCATCCTTTTAATTGATCAACTAGCATAAAAAAATAATCATATTCAACAATATGCCAGAGTGCTGTGCAATGATCTAGAAATGAGATGGGAGCACCTGAGTGGGTCAGTGGTTAAGCAGAAGCCATTGTCTCAGGTCATGACTCCTAGGGTTGGCACCCCAAACAATTTATTAATTTTGAACAACGTTCTCTAAGTATTCATTACTTATATAAATTCATATTTATTTATTTATTAGTTAATATCCAATTAATCCAAATACTCACAATTAACTAAAAACTTGAGATTTTTAAACATTTATCCACAAATCTAATATCAGACTTTATGAAATGCTGAAACTCATTAGAAGACAGACAAAAAAAATATATTATGATGATGACAAAACTTAAGTATGCACTTAAAGAATTGCAAATGTGGATTTAAATTCTAACTCTATTATTCTCTTTAAATTTATTTTTATTTCTTCCTATGTGGTACAATTTCCCTTTTAAAATGTAAAACGTGAGGGTTCTTTTCTCAGACTGCCTGAAATTACACATAACGGTTATTAGATGATTTTGGATCAGAAAGATAAGGCTTGATTATACTTTACCAAATGACTGTTAAGTTAGTCCATCCCAATCTGACCAGATTCTTTTTATAATTAAACACTGTTATTTTCATGAGAAGTATCCAAAATATTGGAAGGAATTAATCAAGACTTTTTCTTGTGATTCTAATCTCTTCTCAAATCACTTCACTTATTCTAAGCGTCCTACTTTCACTTTAGATTTAGGTCTACTCTGTAGCTGTTTGTTATAAATATCTTTTCTACATTATACAACCTGGTTTAAGCTATTTTGAAAATATTTGTTCTGAGTGGAGCATAGTTAGGTTGAACTAAATCTAAATCAATAGGTTACTTAATTGATTTATTGAAATTGCATATCTTTCTCATCTGTCATTAAGACCTACTGCTGTTTATAGCAATCATCAAAGGCAGTAAAACTAGGAATTATCCATAACTTGTTTTTCTTTCTTTCTTCTCATTACTAGTTCGGGATTCACCAACAAAGAATATTATCTGACTGACTTTAGGTGTTTCGACTCTTAAACCTTAAAATCTTCAGAAGCTATAGATTTTTCCCCCCAAATGTTCCTGGATATTTTTCCATTCTACTGTGTAGGCACTTCTCCCTCCACATGAGAGACTGTATACTAATAATTCAGTTCAGCCATGCCTGATGTAAGTCTTTCTCCTCTTTAACACATCCTACTTAACTATCATTATTTTTTTTCTTTTTTAACCAAGTCATTCCTTAGCTCAAAATTTTTCTAATAAGTGTTTCCTCTATATCATATCTAACATGCTCAATCTGGCTTTCAAGACCCTTCATAAGCTGATTTTCTAACTTGACATCCCATTATTCATCCTTAGCACATGCCCTAATAAGGTCAATGTCATAAACACAGTATTATCAAATGCTTCACATGTGTACTAGATAATTATAAACAATCCTATGAGGCAGACATTATATACTGATTTTTATAATAAATATTCTCAAAGAGATTGATAAATTGAGTAAACTGTCCAGGAACGTAGCTAAAAAAATGATGGGACTTGGGATTTTGTTACGGTACATCTTTCTACTACATCATCTCCATGACTCTTTTACACCACTCAGTTTGGTCTAGTCTTTGCTTTTTTCACGATTGATATCTCTCTGACTCAGGGTTTGTAGTGTTTTATAAACTCTGAAAATTCAAGACTCCAGAAGCCTTCAAACAGAATCACTACATTTTCTTGATATGCCTACGAGCCAAAAATTTTTTTCATTGAGTTTTACTGTCTGTAATTTGTCTTATGAAAACAATAATTTTTTCAACTTTAAAAATAAAGGTATATTATTGGGTGATGGGCATTAAGGAGGGTACCTGATTGTAATAAGCACTGGGTGTTATACGAAACAGATGAATCACTAGATTCTGCCCCTGAAACTAATAATACACTATATGTTAAGTAAATATAGTAAGTAAATATAAAAATAAATAGGGACGCCTGGGTGGCTTGGTCAGTTAAGTGTCTGCCTGGGCTCAGGCCCAGGTCGTGATCTCAGAGTCCTGGGATTGAGTCTGGCATCTGGCTTCTTGTTCAGCGGGAAACCTGCTTCTTCCTCTATCTGCCGTTCCCCCTGCTTGTGCTCTCTCTGACAAATGAATATCTTTTTTAAAAAGATAAAAAATAAATTTAAAATAAAAATAAATAAATAAATGTGTATTCTAGTACTGAGTCAATGTTCCTGCTAACCACACTGAACCTCACCAAATTCTTAGTTTGTAAGGGGTGTCCTCCACACCCCACTTGAGAATCTCTGAACCTGACTTTATGCTCCTGGGGCAAGACTCATACTACTTACTTAGAATGGTAACATAAATTCATTTATAAAGCAGATTTATGGGAGCTTTACTGTGACGGGCCTTAGGTATGCAAAAGTTAAAGGGGAAAAGACGACTCCCAGTTCTCATAGTCAAACTAAGCGTCGCTGAATAAATACATCATTGGAGGTAGTCAAATCAACCAGTGGTTAACATAATAGGAGATTAGGACCACATTTGAGAAAGTAATCAAAGTTCTGGGAAAACCAAGTCCGCAAAAAAAAAGCACAAACACACAGAATTCTGTTTACAGTTTCAGCAGCGGAAGGGGTGGGGGGCTGGGGGGAGAAAGGGTTAATTAGGAATTCCACTGAATCTCAATCACCTTACTACCAGGATCACAGACTACAGGTTAAAAATCGACTAACAAAACTAAGTTTTCTTGGAACAGGAATACTTGCTTAATAATCCTGATTATGCCTTGCACAACGCAACGTATTCAAAAGTTACTTAAGAAATATTTTCCGATCGATAATTTTCTCATGAAGATAACCAGATGACATCAACAAATCATTTTTTCCATTACGGAATCTTTCAATCAAATGATTTCAAAAGCCAGAAATCCCCTTTCACTCGTGACACTAACGACCTAACACCAATGAATTCGGAAATTATTTTGCTAACCACATATATATAGACCATACAATCATTCACCAATTCAGGATTTTTGTTGTTTTTGTCTTTCTACTCCTTCCAAACTCCCTAGGGCTTCCTGCTTCGCGTCCCAAAAGCTACGTCCAGAGCCCCACTGCCTCCACGGAGATGGAAAAATAACTGATGCTCTATGTCACATACACTATTAAAGCAAGTAAGGTGGGGTCCATTGATGGTCACAATTTCCAAACCCCCTCCTCACCACATCCAGAGGTGAAGAGATTTACCTTAAGTTCCAGGAAAGCAGTGGCGATTGCTCCCACAGACTAGGACCAGTTACCAAGAAGCCTCCCGACCTCCCCGTCACCATAGTGACTCCTGCTAGCTACGCACACTCCTTCTTCTCGCGATACTTCCCCATCGCGGGTCACCCGATCCCGCCCTCTTTTTAAGGGACGTTAGTGGACGACTGAGTCCTCCTCCAGCTGTGGGTGGAGCCCTACTGTTTTTTTTCCTCTCGTTCACCATTCTCCAGATTGGTGTTTTTAAGAAAAACATTTTTATAAAAATACTGCTGCCGTAGGAGTCAGACAAAACAGTGTTTCGCTCTACCTTTTAACTTATTATAAAAGTGCCCTGGCACAAGGGTCCCGCCAGGAGTTCGCGCATGCGTGTAAACGACCAGAAGATGGCGGTGGTAATCGCCGCATTTTTTTCAAATTAGTGGTTCCCAGAAAGCATTGCGCGCATTTGTAACGAATTTCCGTTCGAGTTTGTATTTTAGGCGCCATTTTCGAGTGAAGGACCCGGAGCCGAAACACCGGTAGAAGCGGGGGTACTATACAACGGTTTCCAGCTTCGGTGTGCGTGGACTACCCCGCAGGTAAAGTACTTCTTTTCCTGATCAGGTTGTCACACTGTTACTTCCTGCCCCGTCTGCGGGCGCCTGGAAAGTAGAGGCCTTGAGCTGGAGCCGCCGAAGTCCGCTCTGGGCTGAGGCTGCCGCCGGGAGATTTCTTTCGCTGTCACCCCTCCCCCCTCGGCCGCCTCCCGGCAGTCGGGACTCCCGCGCGCTTCTCGCGGGCGCCACTTCTCTGAGCTACTTAAGCGTCTCTCGGCGGGGGTGCGGGGGACGCAGACTCTAAGCCTCACGGATCTTTTCTCAGAAATCCTGGTCTCTGTCGGGGAAAGGGCGTCTCCCCTGCCCCGGCCCCCTGACCTTCTCTCTTCTCTCAAGGGAATAATCACCGGGTCTGAACCCTTAGTGGTGACCTTTTGTAGTTTATTGTCCAACGAGATTCCGCAACGGGCCCCGGAGGGACAGACCCCGCCACCCCAAGATGACTGAGCTGGAGCAGGCGCTGTTTATGTCTGATTTGGAAGTCGAGAGTGGTCGACCCCAGTCTCCTGCCGCCTTTCCGGGTCGGACGGTGTCGAGGAGACCTGGAAGCCCCGGGCCGTCAACGGCACCGAGAGCTAAATGGCGGGGAAAGTAGGCGGCGAGTCGCCCGTTAGTCTTCTTAGCTACTCTAGGAAGAGTGGATAGTCCCCCCGAACCTGAAGCTAATAGAACTCTTCTCGCAGAGTCCGTGCGCTTGCTTCTCTAACCCCCGCCGCGTGGGAATGTCAGTAAATGCCGGCGTATAGGAATTATTTCGTTAGGAAGTTAAAGGATAAGATTCTTACACCTGTGGGGGGACGGGAGTAGGGGGCATTAAGGAAATAAAAAGAACTTAGGCAGTTCTATCCTTGCTTGACAACCAGGCACGTCTAGGTTTTCCCACTCGCTTCGGACTTAAAACGAATCCCGCCTTTTGGGCACTTGGGTTTTTCGTGCCTTCTTTATCGAGCACCCCGCTGGCGTCGAGCGGCGTATTTTAAACTGGGCTCTCGGAAACGGGCAGAGTTTTTCCCCTGAGTGGGAAGGGGTGGGGGCTGAACCCATCCGACGCGGGCTCCAGCGAGGAATGTACCGGTACTGTCCTGCGGCTCGGCGGGCTGACTTGCCCCTGGCTCTCCCCCGGCCCCAGCGATCATGCCCCGCAAAGGCACCCAGCCTTCCACCGCCCGGCGCAGAAGGGAAGAGCCGCCTCAGTCCCCGGACGGCACCAGCAGCGACGCGGAGCCGGAACCCCCGCCCGGCCGCGCGGGCAGCCCGGCCCCTGCTACCGCAGGTGAGTACCCCACCGCAACTCCCTCGGAAAACGCGCTAGGAGACCATTGTGGGTCCGCGCCTAACCCGGGACTGACTGGTGTTTGGAGGCGTGGAGGTGAGGGGCTGCGGAGTTGATGACTGTAGGTCGCGTGTCGGTCCCATAGAGCAGCTCAAGAAAGCGATTTGGCAATTTTCAGAGATCAGAGTCTTCGTGCAATTTCTATGTAACGGTGCTGGTGAGTATTAGGGCAAGTATGTGGCTACAGTTATGAATTTGTGGCCTTGTATTTCCACCGAAGTCGGTAAGCCAATAGCTAGTATACAGTTTTCTAGGACAGAATTAACATGATTGCATCTTTAAAGTTGCTTGACCATAACTTAACTTCCCTGGTCTTAAATTGCGTTTAAAGAGAGAATAATTTACTCGAAACTACTGTAACTTTTTTGAGTACGGGAATTGGGTGACATTAGAAAGCCCCTGTGACAGGGTCGCTGGAGCTCTTGAGGGTGCAAAGTTAAGGTTCCCGGTACTCAGAGATAAGCGGAATAGAGCCTTAGGATTTAACCACCTGTTTAAGGTGAGGAGCAGAGAATCACGTTGTTCTGGTTTTCCCAGACCTGCTTTATGTTGTAGCATTTTGACTCTTAAAGAGATGTATTTTTGTAGGTTATTTCTTTTGAGAATTTCTTTCTTTATAAAACTAAGCTGAAAGATTTTCATTTCTCCTGAATTTAGGATAATACATTGAAGTGGAAAATACAGATTCCTAGATTTCATAAATAACGTTTCTCCAAAAATTAGCAAGCAGTAGTTCTCCGAACTAATTGCACTAATATAGGCTTTTCCCCCCTTGCTTTCCCTTTCCTTTGACTGACCTAGAGACACCAAGTGAGGAAATTGATAATAGAAGTTTAGAAGAAATTTTGAATAGCATCCCTCCTCCCCCGCCTCCAGCAATGGCCAATGAAGCTGGAGCTCCTCGGCTTATGATAACTCATATTGTAAACCAGAACTTCAAATCCTATGCTGGGGAAAAAATTCTGGGACCTTTTCATAAGGTATTTGACTGTTTTAAGTAACTATTATAGGGTCATGTGTTTTTATTACAAGATGAATAAATCAGTTTTATCATGTTCATCCTGATTGACAACAAATGGTATGTTTCCTGTGTTTTTAACAACTGAAATTAATTTTTGTTTATACTGGTTATCTTTGGTACGACTGTTAAGTTTCCCCTCACAGAATAGAATTGGTGAGTTTTTTGTTTGAAGGAAGTATTTTCTCTATTAGAATGAATTTTGTAAAAAGTGAGTTAGAATGAGAATATGGTCTTATTAAAGGTGTTGAAGCTTGTGATAAAGGAGAACATGATGTAAGAAAACAAATTGAAATGAAACCTTTTAAATACTTAATAGTTTTGCTGCAAGTAAAAAAGGCAAGCACTTTAAATTAAATCAGTTGTATGGTATGAACTTTTTAACTTTAATTTTTTTTTCTGTTCTTTTTATGCAGCGCTTTTCCTGTATTATTGGGCCAAATGGCAGTGGCAAATCCAATGTTATTGATTCTATGCTTTTTGTGTTTGGCTATCGAGCACAAAAAATAAGATCTAAAAAACTTTCAGTACTAATACACAATTCTGATGAACACAAGGACATTCAGAGTTGTACTGTAGAGGTTCATTTTCAGAAGATAATTGATAAGGTAAGGGACTTTGGAGTATTTAGTTATTTGCAATTTCAAGTACGGAACATAAGATTTCCATACATTGTGCATTTATTATTTTTGGCTTAAATTGGCTTTTTAAAAAATCAGCGTATGTTTAAAGCAGAACAGATAATTATTTTATTACCCCCCAGATCTGATTTCATTACCTCCAGACCATATTTTCTTTTTGAGTAGTGTTGGTGGCAGCTGTTACACTTAAAATATTAAAATTTGTAGCCAGGGGAATGAATTATATGTAGCTCATTGTAGTACTTACCTTTTTAGAATAAAACATTGAGTATAATCCTGAGTGCCATCGAGGCATTCTTTCACTATAAATTTTGGGTTCGTTTTTAAAGTTGTTTTTATTGCTTTCAGATAAATTTCTTAAATTTGAAAATGTTACAAATGTTACTAATTTTACCATCTCCATTATTTTAATTCACATTAATGTTATTAGTTGTCTGTAATATGAAAAAACTCTTCAGTTTAAACTATCCTTTATAAATAAAACCACCCTTTTAAAACAGGGAAAAGGCAAAGTTGATATGTTTTCTAGAAAAACAATTTTAGGTAAAATATTTAGCTTATTTACATGGTTCTGCTAGTACTCGTTTTTTTTCTTATCTGTTGAATAGCTAACGTTGGAAATTCATGGCTTAAAACTGACCGGTTGGAACCTAAAAATATAGAAACCTTCATAGTGAAGCGAGGATGTGACTTGGCTTCTAAGTTTTGTTTTTTAGATTTTTTTTTTTAACATAATGGACTTTAATAAAATTTACATGATGGCATCTATTTTGTTTCTTAGTGCTTTTTTATTGTACAATTTAGGTTAGAAAATGATTGCCAGTAAATCAGGTTTGATTTCTTTGCTTATTGTAATTATGTTTGATTTGTGTAAATTTTAAAAGCCATAATTTCAGAATGGGAAAGCTTTTAAGGGAAAGCAACTTTTTAATATTAAAGTAGATTTACACTTCATTTTTAAAAATTTGTTTGATTTTTCTAGAAATTGGAGGAATGTAGTGAATTCTTTGCAGTTCTTTATACCTTTCATTAATAGAATATTGTTTACCAAAAAGCGGGGGGGTGGGGGGAGGATTAAGCCATGTTATGCCATTATTACCTTCCTTTCCTTGGATCATTTCTTGCAGCTTTTAAAAAATGGGACTAGTAATTTAATCTGTCAACATGGCTTGATAATTTAGATGAGTTTGTTTCAGATATGGTGAGATTCTTTTCTCACTTCAAATGCCCTTTTTCTCAGTCAAATATATTTTGACTTGTTTGGAGGTGGGTTTTTTGTTTCTGTTTGTTTGGCCTTTTGCTTTTTGTGATCTATGAGTAAGAGATCAAAACTTGGAGGCTATTCTTTGCTCAGAGGGTTATGTCTTAGAACTATTGCCAGTTTATATGCATGTTGAAGTTTTTAATCCATAGAATTGGTTTGAATATGAAGAGAATGAAATTTGGTGCAGACCTGTGACTTAATACCAACAGTTGTTTTCTGGTTTTGTTTTTATGCAAAACAGGAAGGGGATGATTATGAAGTCATTCCTAACAGTAACTTCTATGTATCCAGAACTGCCTACAGAGATAATACTTCTGTCTATCACATAAGTGGGAAAAAGACAACGTTTAAGGATGTTGGAAATCTTCTTCGAAGCCATGGAATTGACCTGGACCATAATAGATTTTTAATCTTGCAGGTAAGTTTATTAAAGACTTAAGAGAGTCTCTTCTTTTTCTTTCTTTCTTTTTTTTTTTTCCCCTCAATAAAGTTTAGAGGGTTATCCCCCTGTTGGATGAATCCTGTATTATTGAGGCCTTAAAGTACTGTAGCAGCACATCATGGTTTACATACTACAGTCAAGATGCGAATCATTATTTGCTGCTCTAGAAATTTAAGGAAATTCATTCAAAACTATTTTCACCATAAGATGCTTGTTTTATGTTTGGATGGACTGACATACTTGTTCCGCTCTAGCAGCACGTAAATATTGGCGTAGTGAAATAAATATTAAACACCAATATTATTGTGCTGCTTTAGCGTGACAGGGATATTACAGCTTTTTATTGTTATTGTTTATATTTTCCTTTAAGACAATATTTTAAATGAGATTCATTATCTTTTAATAGTCCTTTACTTTTGTTCTTATCTGTACTAATTTTAAATAGCACAAAAATGAACTCTGTACACATGGTGTTTGACGATTTTACTTCAGTGCCTTACTTTTTTTTTTTTTTTTTTTTTTTTTTACCTTGGCATGGTTAACTAAAAGCTTACCAAGCTGGTTTTTGTTTTGGTTAGAATGGCCTACTTGAACTACTAAATATTAGAAGACAAGAAAATAACTCCTATGTCATTATGAAATATCACAACTCTTTAAAGTCTTTTTAGAGAGGTATAAAACTAATACCTGGTGTTAAGTTGAATTTTATTAGGAACCCTGTGTTCTCTGAGTAAAGATATGTTTTACCAGTCTTGCCTGGTAAGAAAAATACCTAATTTCTTTTGTCTTCCCTTCAGAAAGTTATTAGTGTAAAACATGGCTTTGTCAGATATATTAATTCCTTTTTGATTTGAAGCTCCTTTCTTTTCCTGTGTTCTATCCAGACCCTCCCAAGAGCATAATTATTAAAACAAAACTATATTGTGATGTAAAATAGCTGCTGGTATTCTTTAATGTCTTATGCTACTGATTTTAAACTAAGTTGGGAATTTTGATTTGGTATTGAAAGTTTCATTAGGATGCCTGAGTGTTCTCAGTCAGTTCCCATTGTTCTAGAATGACTTCTGTTACTATCTTTTGTTACCAGGCATGGTACATTTGTAATACTTCTGTAACCCAGACTTATTTAAAAATGAATATTGGGGGAAATCAGCTGCAGATATATTTCTTAACAGAATTTGTATTTACAAAATATGAAAATAAAGCTGTGTGTATTTGTGTATGTATGTTTGTCTTTAATCAAATTTAACTTATATAGACTTTCATATTCTAGGATTTGGTTTGGTTAATTATGGATTATAAGTTATTTCACTCTATAATACTATATTTTATAATAGCATTTTGCAGGACCCTATTCTTGTGTTTATTTTTGTTTATTATTTGCTGTTTACTGTCATCCTGGGATAATTGGTTAAAAATTTTACATCTGTGCCAAGATTCCTCAAAATAAAGTATACTGCATTTTAACCCCTGTAAGGGTAATTTTTTTTCCTTTGGCGCATCCTCTCTATATAATTCCATAATAAAGGAAGCTAAATAAAGTCATAACTTCCCAAAGAAGTAAATAACAGTAATTTTTTAATGTCAATTTCGTTAAACATGTACTTCTGAAGTACCTAAGCTTATGCCATTTGTCCTCCTATAATCACAACCTTTTTGTGTCCTTCTAACAAATTATTTAAAACATTTTTAATATCAAGGTAAACTTCCTAAGTAACAGATTTTCCAATTTTCCATTTGATTAAGTTGACAGGTAGGAACCTTAGGAATTCACTTGTTAGGAAGAAGAAATAAAGATTGGACTAGGTAGAATAATGATGCCCTATTTAAAAGTTTGAGGGAGAGTGACAGTGGTTTCTATGGATGTTTAATTCCTTTTCAAAAGTTTAGACTCCTGCACTAACTTTTTAAAGCAGTTGAAGGTAAGTAAAAACTATGGTTTTTTAATTGTCTTCTCTCCCATTGAAGATTTCTTTTAATGTGATTTGGGAGGCTGGGAACTTGGAGACAGCATAATATCAAAACAAAAGTGCTTAGTTTGACTAAAACATATAGACTGGCCAGTGATCATGCTAAGTAATCTGAATTAGGTAAAGTGAATATTGATTTTTAAGATTAAACACCATTAAATTTTAGAAGTCCATAACAGTAAAAAAAAAAAAAAAATTACAGTGTTTATATTGATTTAGTAGTTTTTTGAAGTAGACATTTCTAGTATTTGGATCCATTTTAAATTGCATCAGTTGATTCAAATGAGTACATGATGAGAGTATGTACGAAAATGATATAAAAGATACAGAAATGGTTAAGCCCTGTTTCTTGTCCTTAGAGGGATGCACACATGCCTTCAAAAAGTGTTAGATTATAATTGGCCATTGTACTTCTCGTGTTTGTACATGTCCTCATTTATATTTACCTTAATTTCAAAGCCTTTGTCCCCTTGTAATAACTGTTGGTGCAAATAAGTAGGGTTTTGTTAGGTCTCCATAGCATTTCATGGTAACTCTGACTTATAAATGAGATTTAATTGGTTTTGGAACATTTGTTCCAAAGTTAAAAGAATGATAACCTTAATGCTTTTATGGCAGTTCAAAATTACACTAATGATTGCTGTCTCGGGAACAGTTTTGTAAACTCCTAAAAGCTACAACTATTAAAGAAATTTTAGTTTTGTCAAAGTTTTCAATTTCCTATACTTCTTGTCTTCATTATTATAAAATAAGAACCACGACTTTTTTCTTCTTGGGTAGTAATTTGGAAATAGGTAACTCAGACCTTTGTTAATCCAGTTTATCTATTGTTCCTTTTTCTTTCCAGTTTATTTTTCCCAAGCCTGGCATGTCATACAAACTATTTCGGTTATAGTCTTAGCTGTAGAAATTAGTCTGTGCTATTTCAAAAGAGTTTTTTAGCTTTATCAGTTACCCAAAAGTATCTGATTCAAAAGCCTCAGCTGTGAAAGAAGCTACTCCTAAGCAACCAGAATAGACATCAAGCTGTCTACCTACTAAAGCATTATCCTTTCTATTTATGTATGTATTTTAGGCCAATACTAACCTTGGTGATTTGGTCTGTTGTCCTCTGACGCTGACAAAGAGCAAATTAGAATAAAAATTTACTAGCAGAATATAAAGGACAATAATTTATGGTACAGGGGAAAGTAGAGAAAATAAAAAGGTTATCAAGACAATATAAAAATTCAAAGCCCAGGAGTGTCTGGGTGGCCCAGTTGGTTGAGCGTTTCACTCTTGGTTTCTCCTCAGGTCATGATCTCAAGATGGAGAGCTTCAGTCTTGCATCTAGCTCTATGCTCAGCAGGGATTGTGCTTGTCCCTCTCCCTCACCCTGTACCTCTTCCCCATGCTCCAGTGTGTGGGCGCTTATGATCTCTCAAAATCTTCGAAAATTTTAGAGCCCAGTAAATCGGGGCCATTTAATTTTGATGCAAACACCCATATTTATCATAAGAATCCTTCAAGCCTTTTTAGGAAAAAAGTTTTAATATAGCTCTGGACTTGAGTTTCTTGTGGTTCATACTTGCTAAAATTTGGATTCTGTATGAATTAAGAATAAAGAGCATCATACCTATTTCTTAGGTTTTTAAGTTGTGTATTTCTATTTCTATAAAATAAGTTATCAAAAATAGTGCAACTGAATCACAATATCCTGATTTGCCACCTATTTTAGTGAGTTAAGGTTCAAGCCCTTGGTTATTATAAGTATTTTTTTGAAATATGTTTGCAGTTTCTGTTACTCTTAAAAACCATAGTTGGTATTTTACATAGTTGCTTAATGTCTCTGATAGAATTAAAGTTTGTAGTAAAGAACAGCAAGGGGGGGGGGGGGCTTGAAATCTTACTCCGTCTCCTGAAGGTATAGAAGCTAGAGATACCTGGAGGCCTGTAGGGCTTGTCTGGCTTCAGATGCTAATATGAGAGCAACTTGAAATTTTTTTATGTTTTCATGCTGTCATTATTTGTGATTTAGGGCCTTGATATGGATGGGTGACTTTAAATTTAGGTTGATGCTTTCGAATCATTTCTGAAATGTATGAGCATATAACTTATGCCCTAAATTAAAACTATATTGTATAATTTCACATGGGGTTAGGTATGTTTTCAGCAGTGGGGGTAGGGGAATGGTTTTCCAGGCACAGATTGTGAACTCCCAGTATATATGAAATGATGTAAAATGGAAAAAGAAGAAAGCAAATAGTAGCAGGTGGTAAAGCAGGCAAAGAACATCAAGGAACAGAGCCATAAGAAAAGTCCCAGGTTGTCACTGGAGTTGCACAGTAGTTCTAATAAGTCAAATGACAGGTGGAGGCCTGAATGTTCTAGTAGCCTGTTGAATCAGTAGTACTAATCTAATAATAACTGTCTGGGGAAAGAAAGAGTGCCATGTAACAATTTAAAACTGAATGTTTTGTGGCACTTGTAATGGAACTATTTTGATTCATAAATGTCCTTGTCTTAACTTTAGCATTTTTATTTTTCAACAGACTGCCGCCTTATTAGAATTAAAAAAATCATAGCTATATAGCCATCATTTTAACTGGGGAGGGAAGAACAAGTAACCCAAAAGAAGCTGCCACTATGTTTTACTCAAAGTTAGGCAGTCTCCTAATAGCATTATTCCATCTCTTGAGTAATTTTGGCCAGGAAAAGTATAATGCCTTTAGGAATATTTTTGTCAGTGTAAACTTCTACACTGAGTCCTAACTTCTGGCTATCCGAAAAGCAGCTACTCGAATAATACCGTATGCCCCTTTGTCTAAGATTTAAATTCTCTTGGCCTAGTTTTTCAATCCTCTTAAAACAGGTGTTCAGATACTCAAATTGAATTAGGCAGTATATTAAATTATCAGATGTCAGATATTTTTTGTTTGTAATATAAACCCAAAAAGAGTACTATCTCAAATTAGTGATTCTCAGCTGGGTGTAGTTTTACATCCCTATCCTCGGGATATTGAGCATTGTCTGGAGACACTGGGTTGTTACAGCTGAGGGCGGGGCGGTATGCTCCTGGCATCTAGTGTGTAGAGGTCAGAGATACTACAAAGCATCCTATAATGCCTAGCAAAACTCCCCACAACAAAGAATATCCAGCCCAAAATGTGAGTAGTGTTGCTGTTGATAAAACCTGCCTCCTTAAAAACTTTGATAAGACTCTATGCTTCCTCAAGGGCTGATGTTTGCTTGTTGTAATCCCAAACTTTGGATGTTATTCCAGGTTTAATCCTAAAACTTAAAGCTAATACTGTAAACATAATACTGTAAACATATTGAAAGCAGAATAAAAGGTTTTTTATAAATATCTACATATTTTAAAGATTTTATTTATTTATTTGACAGAGAGAAATCACAAGTAGATGGAGAGGCAGGCAGAGAGGGAGAGGGGGAAGCAGGCTCTCTGCTGAGCAGAGAGCCCGAAATATCTACATATTTTAAACACTTAGTTAAAACACTATACATTACTGAAGGTTACAGAGAAATAAAAAAATAACAAGCTCTCTGGATAACATTTTACTTTGTGTTTGATAATAATGTTCTGTTGTGTTAAACTATAGAAAGGTGATGGTGTACAAAAATGTTGTTATTTTTTTAAATGATTAGATTTAAAATGAACTGTTTCTAAGTTTGTGGGGGGGGGGGGGTATTTGTTGTTTTTTTTGTTTTGTTTTTAAGTAGACTCCATGCCCAACGTGGGGCTTAAACTCACAGCCCTGAGATTAAGAGTGGCATGCTCTACAGACGAAGCCAGCCAAGGGCCCAAAGTTGTTTTTTTGTGTTTTTGTTTGGTTTTGGGTTTTGTTTTGTTTTTTCTTATTTTTATGTGGGAGCTTTTAGTAAATATGACTTTGTCATTACATTGGCAAGATTTACTCCAGATTTTTGAGATTTATTCATAAATACTTTGAATATTTAAATTGAGGAAGTGGTATGCTTTTTATGGGTATTCTTGATTTTTTTTCACCCTTGTTATTTTGCTGAAATAAAGTTGTAGTATATATTTTTTCTTCTTGCCTCATCTTCTGTTGTAATAGCACAAGCAGGCTTGTGCTGTGAAGTAAAGCAGCAGCATTTTGCCTCAGCATGTTTAGACAAAATTTTCTCCACCATGAAACTAAGTGGCTGCCTGGCAATCAGCCTTGAAGGTTACTGATTGTGCATTTTTCTTCTTTTTTCCTTTGTAATTAAATTACATAAATACAAATAATGCTAATCTAAGAATTTTAATTATACTTTAAAGTGGTTATATTAATTGCAATTAAGTTTTCCAAATTCATATGTACCATGACCTTTAGTTTTCGGTCATTTGGATGTCTTGTAGTAAGTAGGTAATTTTCTTTTTTCTTTAATGGTCTTGATTTTAGGAAGTTAGGGTATTAAATTTGAGATGTCCTTATAGAGTCCAGCACTTGTTGAGGAACTCAACACCAGGTTTATAGAGAAAGTTGAATAACGTACCATCTTGGGACAAGATTCCTACTACAGTTGAGCTATGAGGGATCTTTTTGAAAATTCATTGTTTCAGAACAGGAGCTCTAATTAGGTTATTAAGAATTGATAATGTTGCCAAAGTAATTGTAGGTTATGTGAATTTCTTGCTGAGTTTTGCTTCATGGAGAAGTTAATACTTTTATATTTTTTATATTGAATGAACTTTTTAGATAGGGAATCTTTCTTTGGCTCTAATACGTGTATGTGACTGTATATTGTAATTTTGTAAGAGTTTGTGTAAGGGAGTTCAAATATATATTAACCACCTATGAAAGTGAAAACTCCTAACACCAGTGGAGAAAACATTTTTATTTATATCTTATTAAATCTCATTGAACGACTGATTGACATCATTTAGTTGTTGGTTACTGTTGGGTTTGATTGTTTCTGATCCTCACTTAAGATGATGTGGCTAAACATAGACAGTAAGTGTGTAATACAACTTTTTTTTTAAGGGTGAAGTTGAACAAATCGCTATGATGAAACCAAAAGGCCAGACTGAACATGATGAGGGTATGCTTGAATACTTAGAAGATATCATTGGTTGCGGACGGCTAAATGAGCCTATTAAAATCTTGTGTCGGCGAGTTGAAATATTAAATGAACACAGAGGAGAGAAGGTGAGTTTTCTGTAGACTTTTCTTGCAAATCAGACTGTTTATTGAATAGGTTTTGTTGAGTCAAATCCTAAAGTTAGAATTATTGAAGAAATCTACTGTTTAGATTGCTCATGTAAATGCCAAAAAGAAATCTAAAGTTCAATGTTTTATTAATATTGTTGATGTTTTTGTCCAATGTGGGTATATTTGAAACTGAAGCTATACATATAAAGCATACTTGAATAATCTGTACACACAAAATTTTTATAGTTAAACAGAGTTAAGCTGGTGGAAAAGGAAAAGGATGCCTTAGAAGGAGAGAAAAACATTGCCATTGAATTTCTTACCTTGGAAAATGAAATATTTAGAAAAAAGAACCATGTCTGTCAGTATTATATGTAAGTACATTAATTTATCAGTTCTTATTTCTAACATTAAGCTCTATCTTTCCTATAGTAAAGAAAAAGATAGAAAAAAATTCTAAGAACTTTTATGTAATTCATTAAATTAGGGTCTTTTACCATATTATTAAAGTTGATTATTTTTATTTCATTTTAATTCTAATATTATATTAATTTCAGGTATACACTGTAGTGATTCAACAATTTTACATTTAGTAAAATGTACCACTTCCTCATCCTGTCACCTACCTTCCCTCTGGGTAACCATCAATTTGTTCTCTGTACTTAAGAATCTCTTTTCTTGGTTTGTCTTTTGTTCTTTGATCCTTTTGTTTTATTTTTTGAATTCCACATACTCGTGAAATCATATGGTGTTTGTCTTTCTCTGACTTTTTTCACTTAATATTATACTTTCTGGATCCATCCATGTTACAAATGTTAAGATTTCATTCTTTTCTTATGGTTGTGTGTTTATATACCACTTTTTTTTTTTTTTTTAAGCGTTTGGGAGAGTATGTGCAGGGCGGCAGAAGGGGAGGGAGACGCAGACTTCCCCTTCCTTCCCGTCCAGCGCAGGGAGCCCAGCACAGTCTCAATCCTAGGACCCTAGGATTATGACCTGAGTTCAAGGCAGACATTTAACCAACTGCATCACCCAGGCATCTGGTATCACATCTTTATCCGTTCATCTTTTGATGGACATTTGGGCTATTTTCATAGTCTGGCTATTGTAAATGCTGCAGTAAACATAGGGGTGCCTATTTCTTTTCAAATTAGTGGTTTCATATACTTCGGATAAATTCTAGTAGTGGAATAACTGAATCATATAGTGATTCTATTTTTTACTTTCTTTCCCCATATTTGGGAACTTTTCAGCATTATTTCTTAAGATAAAATTTCTGCCCCCATTTCTTCTGAGATCCCTGTAATGCAAATGTTATTATGCTTGATGGTGTTGCTGAGTTCCCACTCCGCATTTTTATTTTTTTCCTCCTTTTCAACTTGATTGCTTTCCATTACCCTGTCCTCCAGGTCACTGATCCTTTCTTCTGTTTTCTTCTGTTCTATTTATTCCTTCTAGTGTATTTTTAATATGAGTTGTTGAGTTCATCTCTGGTTGGTGGTTTTCTATGTTTTTTGTTTCTTTGTTGAGTGTCTCAATGAGGTCCTCCACTCATAATTCCAGCTAGGATCTTTATGACCATTACTTTATCTATCAGACATATTGCTTATCTCTATTTTGTTAGGTCTCTTGCGATTTTTGTCCTTTCATTTGAGACATATTTCTGTGTTTTCTCATTTTGTCCAACTCTGGTTTTCTGTGTGTTAGGAAAGTCCGTCTTCTGCTCTTGAAAGTAGTGGCTTCATAAAGAGGTGCTATAATGCCCTGCGTTGCAGTGTTTTCTGTTCACCAGAACTTGCCACTGCAGGAATATCTGTTATGTGTTTGTTGCATGTGCCCCCACTGATGTGGCTAAGCTGCATTTGCCTTCAGTGTTGTCTGCAATAGTCTCTCTCTGCCTTTTGGGCAGGTTTGTTCCCTCTGTTGTTAGTGAGTTAGTCTGGGGCCACTTTGAGCTTGAGTTTAATCAGACTAGGCCACTTTGAGCTTGAGTTTAATCAGAGATACAATAGCACCGAACTACAGGACACTTTCCCTGTTGTCCCTTGAGAAGCTTCTATTGGTAAGCAGGGTCTGCAGCCAGACCAGGTGTCTGCTCCCAGCCCACTGCTGGGGTTTAGTCAGTATTCCCCTCTCCCCAGGGCAGGTGTCACTTTGGAGCAGTTCTGGTTCCTGTCTGTGCTGCTTGCACATTGCCAGGCTTATGGCACCACTTTGGGTAGGCTCTGGCCAAGGGCATTTTATTAGAGGGGGCAGGATTTCAGGAGAATTGGGGGAGGGTGCAAGCTCTTAGCAAGATAAGTGGAGGGTATTGGCATTGCACTTGTTCATGCAGCTATCTGTGTATCTAGGCTGGGAGATAGAGGAAGGAAATGGCTCCTGCTAGCTCCTTTGTTTCTGGAAGAGTCTTCTAAAGCTGTCTGCCCTTCCAGTCCAGCAATTGCTCTGAGATTAGTAAATAAATTTCTTTCACATAAACCCCAGTTTTCAAACTGCTGCTTCTATGCTCCATCTGGCTTTTTGTGCTATCTCTTTAAGGGTTCGGTTTCCGTATCCTCTCACCCTCTCCTCTCTTCCTGCTGATATTTGAAGTTAAGATGTGACACCCCACTGATTATCAGAACTGTCATAATTAGGCCCCCCTAGTTTTCAAAGCCAAATGTTACAGGGATTCCTCTTCCCCATACCTGGGATTCTTGATGTGTCTCTTTCCCTCCCTTTTTTTTTTTTCCCTCCCTTTTTTTTATGCTTGTGGCACCTCTCCCTCCCAAGAATAGTGCCTTGGGTCTCTGTAGTCCCAAGCCTGTCTCCACCTTTCCTACCATTTTCAGTGTGGCTGGCCTCTTTACATATAGCTCTGGAGAGTGCTCTGCTAGTCTTCATCATTTTCTGGGTTTAAACTGATGTGGATGTTACCTATTGTATCCTTGGGATGAGGTGAACTTAGGACCTTTCTATTGTCCTACCTACCCCTGAAGTCCTCAAAGTTGACTTTTAAAAATCCTACTTTTAGTTGGGAGATGGGTTCACCAGTGTTTGTTAACATACTTAATAATTCTACATATGTATTCTCTATAATTCATAATAATATATATTAAATAATATATGTATAATGATTATACATATAATTATTATATATATATAATTCATGTAATAGCCAGCCTAATTGTGTCTATATGGAACCTATTTTGTCCTTAATTCTAGCTTTGACCCTCAGGTCTATCCTCTAGTGCTCCCTGTCTCTCCCCCTCCCCTAGCCCTAAGTAATGGTAAATTGACTGCAGCTAAGAATATACTTTAGACACAGGGTGCTTGGGTGGCTCAGTCAGATAAGCATCTGCCTTCAGCTCATGTCCTGATCCCAGGGTCCTGGGATGGAGGCCCACATTAGTGTCCCTGCTCAGTAGGGAGTCTTCCCCTCCCCCCTGCTCATTTTTTCTCTCTCTCTCTTCTTCAAATAAAATCTTTAAAAAAAAAAAAAGAATACTTTAAAAACAACTGGTTTTACCAGAAGTAGTTATAAAGTTTTAGAAATGGCATTTTAGGTTTTCTGATTTTTTTTTCTTTCTTTCTAGTTACGATCTGCAGAAACGAATTGCTGAAATGGAAACTCAAAAGGAAAAAATTCATGAAGATACCAGAGAAATTAATGAGAAGAGCAGTATACTATCAAATGAAATGAAAGCCAAGAATAAAGCTGTAAAAGATGTAGAGAAGTAATAATCTTTTGGAAAGTGTTAAAAGAATTTGGGTTGAGTTCTTGTTTTTAAGTGTGTGTTCATACATAATCTTACTGCCAGCACATAAGTGTAATGCTTTTGCCAGCATATAAAATGGTTTCCTTTTCCAAACAGAAAATAAACTTAATTGCAGTGCATCCAATTGATTATTACAAATTCAATGTCCAACACTGGTATTAAAATAGCAGAGGATGCTGCCCCCCAGTGGCAGAACACAACTCAAACCATCATAGTGAAAATAAGCATTTAATCTGACACATTAGTTGTCTAAAGAAAAAACAGTCCACTAATCTAGTTGAGGTAGAATTAGGTTACTCTAGATAGGATTTTTTTTTTTTTTTTAAATTTTATCATGATCTTTCTCTGTTGGTATTTGGTAACACCAGTATCTCTTACCCATGTGATTTTTTTTTCCTTTAAAATGAACTTCACCTACGTTTATGGTTAACTTTTTCTATACCTTGACATTATAGTCACTGGAAAATGTATTTCCTAGCTAGCTTAGGAAAGCAGCTCTCATAATCCTATCTTAATGGCTCCTTCAAATTAAGTGGGAGGTGCAGTTTGAAAATGGATTGCTGTAGGATCTTCCACCTCGTATGAGTCTGGACATGTTTACAGTAGCAGTGTCCCAGCAGGGCATATAACATGGCTTTAAATGAATATCCAGAATAGTGACATAATTCTCTTTCCTTGCTAGGAAACTGAATAAAATAACAAAATTTATTGAGGAAAACAAAGAAAAATTTACACAGCTGGATTTGGAAGATGTTCAAGTTCAGGAAAAATTAAAACATGCTTCAAGTAAAGCCAAGAAACTGGAGAAACAACTTCAGAAAGACAAAGAAAAGGTAGGTTTTCAAAGAATCTGAATATCAGATCTAATTTTCAATATTTTTCGTAGATGTACCAGACCTTATTTTTAAGAGAATGAGTTGGGATTCCGAATAATAACTGTTTCAGGATTTTTTTTCTCTAAAAGTAAATCATAGCATTCATTGGCTTTGAGTTTAGAGCTTATTTTTCTGTGGCATACACTATTAGGGAAATAGTTACCAAAATAGCAGTTCTATTTGATCACAAAATAGTTTTCTTTTTCTTAGGGTAACAGTTTAAAGAGATGTTTTTGTTATATATTTTGGACTTATAAAAATATTACCTGCCTCCAACAAAAATCAAGTTGAAAATATCAGAGTAGGAGTTCCCTCTTGAAAAGAAGAGAAGGGAAACTCAAAATCTACAAGGAGCTGAGTAGCTATTCTAAAACTTTTTAAATAAAAACACTGAAGTTTGAAGCAGTTTTTTAGGAGTCCCTAATAATCAGTTGGAAGTCTTTCATTGTATTTTTCCAAATACATTTGTTTACAAAATATTTTATGCTCAGCATGAGAATAACTCAGTGTTTGAGGATCATCATTTTGGGAAATACTGAACTACTACTGGGTTATCAGGATAAACAAAAACATGGATTTGAGAGTAACCCTTAAATTACAACTAAGCCAGCTATAACTTAGAGAAGTATTAGCTTTTAGTCAAAATATGTCAGTAAATGGTTATTATCAAAAGGTATTAATGGAATAAGGTATTAGTCCTACATGGTAACTTTGGAAGGGTATCATGAAAGATTTTAAGATTTCAGGGAGGCCAGGGGTATAAAAGTAATCTATGGTAAATTGCAATATTCTGTGAGGGACAGTCTGGGAATTCCATATATTCTGAGTGTATTAATTGGTGAAAAAGGGTAATTACAGCCTGAAAATGGAGCAGAAGGAAGAAAGACCTGATGGCCAGCTAGGGAGGATTTTCTTCCTTAACAAATGAGGAATTCATAGAATTAGCTTTTCTATTAAACTGAGAACACAGAAATGCAATAAATGGTTAAAGTATTTGCTAAAGCTAGCTAATTCAAGTCTGATTTACAGAGGAAACCACAAAGACTTAGAGGACCCTGAGAAATAGTTTTAAATAAGTCAAATATTGATGATATTAGTCTAAAGGCATATGCTCCAATAAGTTTATTTTACCATCTTAGGTTGAAGAATTTAAAAGTATACCTGCCAAGAGTGAGAAGATCATAACTGAAACAACAGCTCGAAACAGTGCTCTAGAGAAGGAAAAAGAGAAAGAAGAAGACAAATTAAAAGAAGTTATGGATAGCCTTAAACAGGAAACACAGGGGCTTCAGAAGGAAAAAGAGGTAAGATTCTTTATCTGTTGGTATTTATTTTGGTGAGGTTTTTTTTTTTACTTAATGTTTTTGCATAATAATAAAAACTGAGCTGCTAGAATAATTTTGGACTTCTAATATCTAATGTTTCTAAAAACAGCCTAGACTCTTTTCCCTTTTTGTTTTCTACTTTCCCATTTTTAAAAAAGTTAACTAAATGAGAATTTATGGTGATGGCAAGAAATGTGTGATGTTAAATACTTTGTTATATATGTCATTCTTTTAAGTTTGTTAATTTCATCAGATAGTCTTTTTCTTCTAAGTTACCAAGAAAATAATTTAATAGGTTAGTACCTATAAAAACATGGAAACACACTACCCACAGGTTGATACTTACCTTTTTTTTTCCTGTAACACTTGTATAATACTTTGAAACCATGGCCCTTGAGTCAGTTCTTGGTTGAAATCCTACTTCATTCATTTATTATCTCTGATCTTGCATGGGTTATGTCTCCAAGTGCTCTTCTCAGAATGGAAGAAAATACTAACCATCTTGTGAATCTTCGTGAAAATAAAATGTACATATTCTCACATAAAGTACCTATAAATAATAAACATTAGCTATTTTGCACCTTATTAATGAGAGTGAGGTGGTCATATTGATATCTTATCTGCCCAAGAAGAGTATATATAAAGCACAGAGTTTAGCTGTCTTTGTTTATATTCACAACATTTGACAAAACTGAGTAGAAATTAGTAATTGAGTTGAATTGACTTATGTTATATAGTAAATTCATATAGATATGTAAGGCTTACATACATAAGTTACAGACTTCTGTACAAACTTTGTATATCTCTGTAAAGTTTTCTTGGGTTTTGTTTTTTTTTTTAAATTAAAGATTTAGTAGATTCTGTTTTAGAATAGAGGCATGTTCTAATGCTGCACTACAAACATTTACAAGTAGGATGCCAAAGTGTTAAAATGGCAGTAGATAATGCAGAAGCTTTTATGATATAGTACTTTATGGATACAGATTTTCACAATTGCTCATCTAATGCATATTGAGTATTTCTCTGTGTCTTGGCACCGTGGGTTAATGACAAAGCCAGGACATACATCCAAGTTTCTTCATTCCTCAACATAATATAGTAGCTGAAAATAGAGGTTCTACCATTTAAGACTGATTGTATGACTTGGAGCAAAGTATTTAAATTGATCTCATTTTCTTCAAAATGAACATTGATAGTACATCATGAAATCATTATGTTAAAGAATTCATACATAACATTCATAATAGGCCTAGAACATCATGAGCAGTGTGTATATATGTTAGTGTGCATGATTTTCACCATCAAACATTTAAACTGATGATCTGATGACTTCGCACATAACCCATGGTCCTGGGCCTTTTCCCTTATGTGTGAAAGGGAAGGATTGGGCTTTTTGTAAGGGCCTTTCATTTGCCATTATTCTAATATATAGATCCTTTCTACACAGTCAGTTATAGTAGCCCATAATTTCTGTTCACTTGTCAAATAATCACTGGTATTGAGGATTACCTGGCCTACCCTCTAAAATTTACAAAGATTCTCAATATAAATATACTTGAGGAAACTTTCTGCTCAATAGTCCTTATACCTTATTACCATTTGAGATAAAGTAGTGTAGAAAGACCATGGATCTAGAGTTTAGACTTGGGTTTTTCTTTGGACCACTCTTTTTTTGTTGTTTTAATCTTCACAATGAGCATATTTACATCTAGTCCATTAAGCCCTTGTGAAATTAGTTGGGAAGAGACTTTATGTATAGTGAACATTGGCCACTAGGCAAAAACTACTAGTCTAATTCCAACTGTAAAAATTATTTTTTTGTATTATGTTTATAGAATCTCTAAAGGCGAAGTCAACATGTATGGTTTCCATTTCAGCTTAGCTTTGAAAATGTATTTCGGATTTAATGGAGTCCATCATATTTTAACAGAGTCGAGAAAAAGAACTTATGGGTTTCAGCAAATTGGTAAATGAAGCTCGTTCAAAGATGGATGTTGCCCAATCAGAACTTGATATCTATCTCAGTCGTCATAATACTGCAGTGTCTCAATTAAGTAAGGCCAAGGAAGCTCTAATTACAGCTTCTGAGACTCTCAAAGAGAGGAAAGCTGCAATCAGAGAAATAGAAGCAAGACTCCCTCAGTCTGAACTGGAATTAAAGGAGGTAAATCTTCGCTTCTGTATTTCATCTGAAATATTTTTTATCAACCCTTGTTATCAATTCATACATTATATATATATTTTCTAATTTAAACATCTGAAGTGACTGATATATTTAGATTTACTTTTTTCATTTACTGTAATCTTCCCCAAAAGAATGGAGTTAGTTGTGAATTGAGTCTATCAAGGAACTATATTCTCCCCAGAATTGTCAAACAATAGATAACACTGCCACTGCCATCATTATTTCCCACAGAAATAAAAGGAAGTTTGTGTTTCCCTAAATCTAAATGTAGACCACTTTCGCAGGGGTAAATGAAAAACCTAAATAGATGGTTTCTATATTCATTCTTATATATATTTTAGTATTTTTTTCTGATTTTGAACTTAAGGATATAGTTTTGTTGTCGTTGTTGGGACTGTATACTGTTTTAAACAAATTAAGATATCTATCTTAGCTCTTTATTAGGTTCCCCTCCTTATCCTTGAGTGAACTAGGTCTCTAAGGAATTTCACAGCTTTAATTTGGAGACCCTCATTGGGTAAGATGGCAATACAAAATGCTGTTTGAAGTTGAATTATACTGAAAACCTTTTTATTTTAGTAAATGTACACCATTTGGTCATCAGGGAATTTCATGGCCAGTTAGAATTAAAATGTAGAATTATATCCAGTGACCACTTCTGTCTTGTTGGTGATTCATTTTATTTGGGGATAAATTAATGTTTATAACTTAAGCTTTTACTTGACACCATGACTAATAATAGAGGTAATATTTTTAAAGCCGGGAGATAGGGAGAATGTCAGGGAAAAAGTGGCTGCTCTAACTTAAGAGATTGAGAAACAGAGATTGGGGTTTTGTATCCATGTGTATGGTTCCTCTTGTTGGCAGCCTGACATTTTTGTAACAGTAGTACTGTTCATTTACCATGTTCCCTTTCAAAACTGCATTTTGGGGGCAGTTGGATGGGCTCAGTCAGTTGGGCATCCAACTCTTGGTATCAGCTCAGTTGTGATCTCATGGATCATGGCATAGAATCGCAAGTGGGAGGGGGAGATCCACACTCAGCAGGCAGTCTGCTTGAAGATTCTCTCCCTCTGTCCTACCCACCCCTCCCCCCCGGCCATTCATGGGACATGTTCTCCCTCTCTAAAATAATCTTTTTTTAAAGGGCTGTGGTTTTTTAAAAACAAACAAACAAAAAAAATATATATATATATATAAAATAAATATAAAAATCTGTCATTATTTATAATGCAAAGCACAGTATATAACCATAGTCCTGTCTACTAACCTGTATTCTGGGTGCTGTACCAAGGTCCATTTTTAATTAGTGCGGACATTAAAAATTAAGATACACTGAGGCATCTGGGTGGCTCAGTCTGTTAAGTGTCTGCCTTCCGCTCAGGTCATGATCCTGGAATTCCAGGACTGAGTCCCACATTGGGCTGTCTGCTCAGTGGGGAGTCTGCCTCTCCCTCTGACCCTCCCCTTTCTCATGGTTTCTCTCTCACTCTCAAATATATAAAATAATTTTTTAAAGAATTAAGACACACTTTTGCATAGCTGTGTGGTGCCAAGCTGGGATTTCCACAGCCATAGCTCAACTAATTCTGTCAGTCAGTGTACTACCAGAACCATACTACACTCACGTTCCTTATTATTCACTCAAATAATTTTATGTTCCTTTAAAATGAAAACTGATCCATATTTTCAAACCTAGCCTCAACAGTTGCAAGATGGAAGTTTAGTTCTGGTTCAAGTGATTTTTATTGGTCTTTCCTTTTTTTTATGAGGCATTACAACTAATTCTGTGCTGTGGTTGGGCATATGCTTCTAGGATTCATTTTCTTCACTTTATACTTTTAGAAAGAAAAAGAACTTCAAAAACTTACACAAGAAGAAATAAAATTTAAAAGTTTGGTTCGTGATCTTTTTCAAAAAGTTGAAGAAGCAAAGAGTTCCTTAGCAATGAATCGAAGTAGGGGGAAAGTCCTTGATGCAATAATTCAAGAAAAAAAATCTGGCAGGATTCCAGGAATATATGGAAGATTGGTAAAGTAGATTTATTTGGCAATGACTATATTTCTTAAAGACAATTGTAAATAATTTTCTTCCTTTGACTTAAAAAATGCTAAGTTATTGTAATGCTAAGTTATTGTACATGAAATAACATTTATTTTAGTTTTAAAAGACATTGATTTTTAAACACTTTGCTCTTTAGGCTTGATCAAATTCTTTTGTAGTATGGATTATCTCATGGGTTATGGGTATGGATTAAAAGTTTTCTTTTTTAGTTTCAGATAGCTATCATTTTCTTACCAAGAAAAAAACTAGGTGGTTGTGATAAGGAAATTTAACAAAACCACTTCATTCTTTTTTTAATAAACAAGAATTTGATAAATTTTGTGTTTTATACCATTTTACTGAAGGGTGTGGCTAGAATGTAGGGAAATCAACAAGGGGTAATATAGAAACCCAAGATTAGCAGTAGTGGAGACCATTACTGCCCCTGAACTTGAAGAGGGAAGGGAACTATAGTCATGGCTAGAGGCTGACAGGAGGGAATGGGGGAAATATTTCAGCCCCTTTCATCTCTACCATGCCATCTCGAGCTGATACCTCACATTCTCTAAAGCTAGAGAACTAAGGGTACCAATTAGTGCAGTTCCTGAGTCAACCTTCCAGAGAAGTAAGCAGAAAAAGAATGATTCATAAGGGCAAATGAAAATTACCTAGCGTGGTTACTTCCATGTCTTTGTGTCAGGTGACTTCCACCTGATTTTCTTGGGAGATAATCTGATTCTATTCTTTTGCTCTCATGGAAAAGTCTAGTCTGTGGACGCTGCTTAATGGCTGATTAATAGATATGTAGGCAAATGTGTTTCATCAGGACTTAAATAATCTTAGCTGGCTTTCAATAATTAAAAATGTTATTATTTTAGCATTTAGTTTATGCCATAGTACTTTTAAGGTTGAAAGATTTTAAACTCTTCACATTATTTTCATGCAACAAACAGTGCTTTTCATTTGTGTTCATTAAAAAATCAAATTCTGCATATCTAAATTTTTTTGAAGGTACATTAAAAACTAATTGATTTTGCAGAAGGGGAAGGTTGAGAAGAACACATATTTTTCATTGTGTACCCTTTTTATATTATTTATACCATACATAAGTAGTTTTTCAAGTTAAAGTAATGAAAGGTCTGTAGAAATTGTGATGATCCTGTGCCTAATTTCCTACTGATTATGCATTGAATTTTTCCCTTCCTCTTAATTATTAGGGGGATTTAGGAGCAATTGATGAAAAATATGATGTTGCTATTTCCTCCTGTTGTCATGCATTAGACTACATTGTTGTTGATTCTATTGATACAGCCCAAGATTGTGTGAACTTCCTTAAAAGACAAAATATTGGAGTTGCAACCTTTATAGGTTTGGATAAGGTGGGTATTCATAATAAGCTACCTATAATTACCTATAATTTAATTTTAAAGTGAAAACTACTTTTTGGTTTTTGAACCCTAGTTTTCTTTATAGTTATTTAGTGAACACCGGAAATATTTTGAGGATTATTTTAGGCCCTAGGGACATATGGTTATAGGAAAAAACCTTGTAATGAATATATATTCCAATATTAGAGTGACTGGTAACTCTTTTTAATTTCCATTGTCAGTAACTACTTTAAAAAAAAAAAAACGAAAACCTTTTATGGCGATAAAATTCACATATCATAAAATTTACCATTTTAAAGTATAGAGTTCAGTGGGTTTTTGTGTACTTACAAGGTTGTTAAACCATGACCACTAATTCCAGGATATTTTCCTCTCTCCAAAAAAAAAAATCTACTCATTCATAGTTACCCACCCCCCACAACTTAAAATCTGCTTTTTTATTTACCCATTCTGGGTGTTCTGCATAAATGGAATCATTCAATATATAGGTTTTTGTGTGTGGTTTAGTTTAGGTTTTCAAATTTTATCCATGTTGTAGGATACATCAACAGTTCGTTCCTTTTTATTGCCAAGCTGTGGATGTGCCACCTTTTGTTTATCCATTCATCAGTGATGAACATTTGTGTTTTTTCCATGTTTTGACTTTATGGGTAATGCTGCCATGAACATTCATATGCAGATTTTTGTGCAGACCCATGTTTTTAGCTCTTTGGTTAATACCTAGGATTAGAATTGCTGGGTTATTTGTTAACTGTTTAACTTTTTGAGGAACTTACAAATTTCCCACTGCTGCTCTACCATGTACTACCCATAATGTATAAAGCTTTCAGTTTATTTAATAGTCTCCATACCCTGTATGAAGCCCAAACATGGGGCTTGAACTCCCGACTCGGAGATCAAAACCTGAACTGAGAGCAAGAATTGAACACTGCACCACCCAGTCACCCCTCTCTTTGTGTTTTGATTTGCATTTCCTGATTGCTTAATGTTAATATTTTTTCATGTGCTTATTATTTTTTCATGTGCTTATTTATCTTCTTTGGAGAACTATTCAAATCCTTTGCCCATTTGTTCACTGGTATATTTGTCTTACTAAGTTGTAAGAGTCTTTCTGTATTTTGGGTCCAAATCTCTTGTCAGATGTATGATTTGCAAAGGTTTTCTCCCATTCTGTAGGTTGTCTTCACTTTCTTGATGGTTTCTTCTGAAGCATAATTTTTAAAAATTTTGATAAATTTTTAATATGGATTCTTGTGTTTTGTGTGTCATACCTAAAACTACTACTAATCCAAGGGCATGGTGGTTGACCTTCTGTTTTCTTTTGTGAGTTTTATAGCTTTAGTTTTTACATTTAGGTTTTTAATCCATTTTAATTTTATAATACTGTGTTAAAGGGTCTAACTCTACTCTTGTATGTGGATGTCCAGTTGTTCCAGCACCATTTGTTGGAAAGACTATTCTTTCCCCACTGAATTTACTTGACATCCTTGTCAAAAATCAACTGACCATAAATGTAAGGGTTTATTTTTGGACTCTTCATTTATCTGTATGTCTGTCCTTGCATTAGGACCACACTGTCTTAATTACTATAGTTTTGTAAAAAAAAAAAAAGTTTGAAATCAGGAGTCCTCTAATTTTGTTCCTTTGTTTCTTTCTTTCTTTCTTTGTTTTTTTATTTATTTATTTGAGAGAGAGAGAGCATATGAGAGGGGAGGTCAGAGAGAGAAGCAGACTCCCCACGGAGCTGGGAGCCTGATGTGGGACTCAATCCCAGGACTCCGGGATCATGACCTGAACCGAAGGCAGTCACTCAACCAACTGAGCCACCCAGGCGCCCCTTTGTTTCTTTCTTAAGTAGGCTCCACCTCCAGCATGGAGCCTAATGCAAGGCTGGAACTCACAACCCTGAGATCAAGAGTTGGATTCTTAACCAACTGAGCCTCCGAGGCACCCCGAATTTTGTTCTTTGATATCAAGATTGTTTTGGCTATTCTGAGTCCCTATAATTTCCATATGAATTTTGTCAGTTTCAGGGTGGGGGGGAGAAGGTAACTGGGATTTTGATGCAGGTTGCATTGAACGGTAGATCAATTTGTGTAGTATTGCCATCTTAATAATTTTAAACCTTTACAGTCCAGTAACTGGGGATGTCTTCCATTTTTTTTAGGTCTGAATCTATACCATAATATTTTATAGCCTTTACTATACAGTTTTTCTTTGTTTTTTTTTTGTTGTTGTTAAATTCCTGTTTTGGAGGTTTTCTCTCTTTAATATGACCTTACAAATGGAATTTTTAAATCTCATTTTTAGGTTATTCAATCCTGGTGTATAGAAATACAATTAATTTTTGTATATTGATTTGCTGAAATACTAGGTTTAATAGTTTCGTGTGTGTGTGTTCCATAAGATTTTATATATCATCGGTGAATAGAATTTTACAGTAACTCTTTTCCAATAATAGTAGAATAATATTCAGTTATGCAGATACTCAGAACCTTGTATGCATGATCTTACCTGATACAAATATATGTATATTATTTACATAAATGATACTTTTTTTTTTTTTTTTAACTTTTAGATGACAGTGTGGGCAAATAAAATGACCAAAATTCAAACTCCTGAAAATACTCCTCGGTTATTTGATTTAGTAAAAGTAAAAGATGAGAAAATTCGCCAGGCTTTTTACTTTGCTTTACGGGATACCTTAGTTGCTGACAATTTAGACCAAGCCACAAGAGTAGCATATCAAAAAGATAGAAGATGGAGAGTGGTGACATTACAGGGGCAAATCATAGAACAGTCAGGTAATAATCATTTTTTTTCCTGGCATTGAGTTTATTTAATCTTGTTGGGGGAGACAACTAAGTCTGACTTCTGTTCTATAGGTACAATGACTGGTGGTGGAAGCAAAGTAATGAAAGGAAGGATGGGTTCATCAGTTGTTGTCGAAATCTCGGAAGAAGAGGTCAGCATATATAAAATTACAGTCAGACCTTTTATTTAAGCTTATTGATATGTAACATACATACTATAAAATTCAGTCTAAGCGTACTCAAATTTTAAGTTAACAGATTGAATTTTGTATAAATGACATAAGCTTTGGGAATTTTTTAAAATATAAAACCCTCTAAAGCTCTAAAAATAAAACATGTTAATTAGAAAATATATGCTCCACATATGTATCTTTCTAGTATTACATTTGGATCATATGGATATTTCATAATTTAACCACTCATTTGACATTTAATGTTTTTCCACATATAATTATTGTTGCAGTGTGTAATTGTTTTTTCTATTTCAAAAAAATTTAACTATAGCAAAGACTTCTGATGCATATTTTCAGATTTTATTTCAGAATGTTTTAACATGACCAGAAGTATATGAGAATGTTAAAATGTCTAGAAAAAACTTGTGTTCCATCATCCCCTTGGAACACTATACTTTTTTATTCCTTAAAAACATAAACTTCAATGTCCTGGATACCGACCTTTTTCCAAAAAGGTGTATCTTGGGTTTTATTTGTTTGTTTTTCTCATATTTTGAAATAGTTGCTATGCTTCCACTTAAAAATTTTCATGGTGTAATAGGTAACTATAAAGCACTTAAAATGTGATACAGAAATCAGTTCGACTGTCTCCTAAGCTTTCAGATTGTGAATTGGAACTGGATTTTTGGTTTTATTCTAGTCTTTAAAATCACAAGTTTCAGTTTTCTTCATTCGTTGGTTGTTTTGGCTGCTAATCTGAAATGACTCATGGAGTAAACTTATTTCTCTGGTATTCTTTGTAGGTAAATAGGATGGAATCACAGTTGCAGAGAGACTCTCAAAAAGCAATGCAAATCCAGGAGCAAAAAGTGCAACTGGAAGAAGCAGTAGTTGAGTTAAGGCATAATGAACAAGAAATGAGGAATACCCTAGAAAAATTTACTGCAAGCATCCAGGTACTCTTTTGTCAATATTAGCTAAAACTGTTGGAATTCGGTAACATTTGGCAGAAGCATTTCGTTGTTTGCTTATAATTTTAGAATACAAGGGAGGAGAGTGGGTCTCTAGATAGAAATCCTGTGTCTTGATTTCATTTCCCTTAGTACTAATGGATAAATGCCCTGTTGCAGTTTTGCTCTAACCACAGCTATTCTTGGCTTCCATTTATACTTAATGGAGTCTTCCTTTAACATCTATGTAAGCCTTTATGTTCATTCTCTTTTCAAAGAAGAGTGCTTTTTAATTATGAAAAGCAGTGCGTACCCACTATTTAAAAAAAAAAAGTGGTTTTTAGAAAATATACAGATTATCACACTTAATTTTTATGTATATCCTTTTAATATACATAGATTTTTAATGAATCATACTAACTTTTCATAGTAAATTGTGGTTTTCTTTCCAAACCAGTATAAATTTACTTTGTTTACAGCTGCATTTGAGCATTTCGTTTGTATCACAATTTGATAAATCTTTTCCATGTAATGAATATTGCTGTGTTTAAAATACCCTTGACAGGTGCACCTCACTGGCTCAGTCAGTGGAACCTGAGACTCTTGATCTCAGGGTTGTGAGTTCAAGCCCCAGGTTGGGTCTAACGATTACTTAAAATCTTCAAAATAAATAACGCTTTTTAGGTATATCTTTATACATTCGTCCAATTATTAGGTTAGATTCCTAAAATTATTACCCACTATGGCTACAGTGTTTCAGGCATTATTGTATAATATAAAATTGTTCTCAAAAAGATGGTTCTGATTCGTTTAACTTTAAGTAACATACAGGTAATTGTTTTTCCAAGCCTGAACACTAGGTGTAGTCTCCAGTATATTTTAAGTTTGCTAATCTGCACCCAAAACATGGCATTTTAACTCGTCTTTGTGATGAATTACAAATTTCCTGTGTTTGCCATTTTCATGTTTTATATTGTTCATGTTTTCTGCCCTTTTACTGTTAGTATTTTCTTAAAGATTTTAAGTGTCTTTATTTCTTTTAAACTATTTAAGGCAAATGTTATTAGTTAAAATATTGACATAATGTTAAAACATTTCTGTAGCGTTTATCAGAGCAAGAAGAATATTTGAATGTCCAAGTTAAGGAACTTGAAGCTAATGTACTTGCTACAGCTCCTGACAAAAAAAAGCAGAAATTACTAGAAGAAAATGTTAGTGTTTTCAAAACAGGTATGTTTAAAGATATTTGCTTGCTCATACGTGCTTTTTTTTTTTTTGAGATTGTTAAAAATAAGCTTTTAATGTTTGAAGTGTTAATGTAGCAATTTATAGAATAAAAATAGCAGTCACATACTTCTGTGCAAGTCGCGTCTCCGTTTCATGGTTTCTATTGTTTTGTTCTTAAAAGATTATAAACTAAGTACTGTTAAGTACTTAAGAAAACTTAAGCACAGAATGGATTATGGTTGGTTTTTGGTTTTTTGGGTTTAAGATTTTATTTATTTATTTGACAGAGTGAGCAAGCATGAGAAGAGGGAGGGTTCAGAGGGAGAAGCAGACTCCCTGCCAAGCAGGGAGCCTGATGTGGGACTCCATCCTGGGACTCCAGGATCATGGCCTGAGCTCAAGGCAGTCACTTAACCAAGTGACACATCTAGGCACCCCAGAATCGTTCATATAATTTGCCTAAGGTCATACAGCATGTGGTGATAGAGGAATTGAGGACCAAGGCAGTCTGATTCCAGAACCCATGCTCTTAATCTTATACTTAATATATTTGGCCCAGAGAGAGAAAGAGAGCGAGCACGAGCCAGGGGGAGGTAGAGAGAGGCAGGTTCTCCCTGCTGAGCAAAGAGCCGCATATGCGGTATTCAAAGCCAGAACTGGGATCGTGACCTGAGCTGAAGGCAAACGCTTAACCCACTGAGACACCCAGGTGTCCCTAAAGCAGACTTTTAACTGCCTCTTTCCTATCATTCCCATTTCCGGGTTACCTCCCCTTTCTTGGTCTCTGAACCTTGGATCAAGATGCCCCTCTCTTCAGCATCTCTACATTTTCCTACTTCCTTCCTTGTTAATCTGAGTACCTTTTCCTGCAAGCAGTTCTTCTAGATTTCCAAGGGAGTACAATGAGATGGCTTTGGGAGGCTTCTGTGGTCCTACTAAGCACCAAGGCTTTTTTTTTTTTTTTTTTTTTTTAAGATTAATTTATTTAAGAGATAGAGCAAGCTGAGGGTGGGAGGGAGAAGGAGAGAATCTGTAAGCAAACTCTGCTCTGAGTTTGGAGCCATAGGCCTAAGTGGAAACAAAGAGCTAGCTAGCTGGTCATTCACCCAGGTGCCCTGCCCCATGGCATTCTTTAATAGAGATGACATGCTTTTTTTTTTTTTTTTTAAATTTTATTTATTTCTTTGACAGAGATCACAAGTAGGCAGAGAGGCAGAGAGAGAGGAAGGAAGTAGGCAAGCTCCCTGCCAAGCAGAGAGCCCGATGTGGGGCTCGATCCCAGAACCCTGGAATCATGACCTGAGCCGAAGGCAGAGGCTTTAATCCACTGATCCACCCAGACGCCCCTTTTTCTTGGTTTTGTATGGTTTCTAAAAGCAGCTTCAGGGGGCGCCTGGGTGGCTTAGCGGTTAAGCCTCTGCCTTTGGCTCAAGTCAGGTCTCTATCAAGTAAATAAATAAAATCTTTAAAAATAAATAAAAGCCCTGGTCACATAATGCCACTTCCCTGTACATCACTCTCCAGTGGCTACTTTTCTTGGAGAGAAAAGTTGCAAAGATTTTTGAAAAGAGCCTGAGCGCATGAAGCCATTAATAAATGAGTGGCTTGGCGTGCCTGGGTGGCTGAGTGGGTTAAAGCCTCTGCCTTTAACTCAGGTCGTGATCCCGGGGGCCTGCGATCGAGCCCTGCGTCGGGCTTTCTGCTCAGTGGGAAACCTACCCCCCCCCCCCCCCTCTGCCTACTTGTGATCTCTGTCAAATTAAATAAATAAATAAATGATTTTTTAAAAAGAAGAAATGAGTGGCTTATGCTATGGCTAAGCCAGAGAATTTAACCATGTGTGGTTATAATACCATTTGTTTTGACATCGTGTGTTCTGGTTTTTTTTGAGATACACTTTTCCCCAAATGTCTAAAATTTTTCATGCATCAGGTTAAGTCCTATGACTGACAAAATTTACATCTAGTAAGAAATAGTGTGTGAACCTTAGAAACGTGAATTGAGCTCTTTTTTTTATTTCAGAATATGACAACGTGGCTGAGAGAGCTGGAAAAGTAGAAGCTGAGGTTAAAAGACTACACAATATTATTGTAGAAATCAATAACCATAAACTCAAGGCCCAACAAGACAAACTTGATAAAATAAATAAGCAATTAGATGAATGTGCTTCTGCTATTACTAAAGCTCAAGTAGCAATCAAGACTGCTGACAGGTAGAGTATGTATGCTAACCCTAACCAGTTTTCTTCCTGCTTCCATATTGGAAAAGCTTGGAAAGTATGCTATTACTTAGTAACCCTATCTAACATGTTTTTATCTAATAGGACTTTAGTAAAGGGAAACCTTTAAACATTTATGATGACCATGTGGGGGGATGTGTATGTGTGTGTGTGTTAAGTGGTGAACAGGTATGTGCCTTGGCAAAGTATAGTTCTGTAACTCTCCACTTGTATGCACCTAAAAATCTGTTTTATTTCTCTGGCATAGAGTAGTTCAATGGTTATTAAATCTAGGAGAATTAGCAAAATTGTCTTGGTAACTTAGTTTTTAGTTCATTGGATTACTCCATTGTCTTAACCATTCATAGGTCTTGTTTTTAAATCAATTTTTAGAGTATTGGTGTTTCTAGATAATTAAAGCTTAAACATGTTTATAAAATGTTAAAATGTGGGGCGCCTGGGTGGCTCAGTGGGTTAAAGCCTCTGTCTTCGGCTCAGGTCATGATTCCAGGGTTCTGGGATAGAGCCCCATATTGGGCTCTCTGCTTAGTAGGGAGCCTGCTTCCTCCTCTCTCACTCTCTGCCTGCCTCTCTGCCTACTTGTGATCTGTCAAATAAAATCTTAAAAAAAATGTTAAAATGTGAATAACTTTTTTATCTTAATAATCAATTTGTTACAATTTTATCTAGTTAAATTACTCCAGTGTTTTTGGCTCAAAGGTAGATAAAGCACTAATAAGCCATTTGTTTCTTAGGAGCAGAAGTTTATCTAAACACATTGGTCAAAGTAGAAGTAACTTTTATTAAGGGGGAAAAAAGTCCTTGTTCCCGTCCTTGGGAAACACACATTGCTCTAACTGGAAGGTATTATCTATTGGAAGGTATAACTTCATGAGTGTAGAGATTTAAGGATCTCCAATCAGATAAGAAAATGACAAGAATATAATAATACAACAGACAACTTTGCTTCATGGTTTAGGTTTCATTAATTTATATTCAGAGTTTAATAAAATATACATCCCAGAAGTGTATGTATAACATAAAAACCTTATCAAGGATGGTTCAGAAATCATAAATTTTAAAATCTGTGATAGTAAAATCTGTCAATTTCATGAAGTTTTCTGGTAAACTCTCATAAGCAGGAAAACAAATCCCATGTTAGCACATTTTTAATGTATCATTTTGCTTGTTTAGAAATCTTAAAAAAGCACAAGACTCCGTCTTTCGCACAGAGAGAGAAATAAAAGACACTGAGAAAGAAGTAGATGATTTAACAGCAGAACTAAAAAGTCTTGAGGACAAAGCAGCAGAGGTCGTAAAGAACACAAATGCTGCAGAGGTAAGACTTGGAGATGGAAGTGAATGGTATTGGAAGCAATTTAAAGATTTGGATATATGACATCAGTACCTTGACACAGTAAAGACTCAATAGCTTAAAAGTTTTGTAGCTATAACTAACATTTATTTGTACAATAAAAAAGAGGAGTATTGTAACTTTTCCATAAATAAACTTTAAAAATGGAAGTGGCATAGGGAGAGATTACTAATTTCTTCATCTCTGTAATGTAAAAATACTGTTCTTTCTTTCCATTTGGGAAGGTCATTATCCATAGTAGTAGTTCTTGTTTTTTAGGGGTCCTTACCGGAGATCCAAAAAGAACATCGTAATCTACTTCAAGAACTAAAAATAATTCAAGAAAATGAACATGCTCTTCAAAAAGATGCACTTAGTATTAAGTTGAAACTTGAACAAATAGATGGTCACATTGCTGAACATAATTCGAAAATAAAATACTGGCAAAAAGAGGTAAGATGGTTACCAT
The DNA here is from genome assembly GCF_022355385.1 of Mustela nigripes. Lineage (NCBI taxonomy): Eukaryota > Metazoa > Chordata > Mammalia > Carnivora > Mustelidae > Mustela > Mustela nigripes. Next base: position 134,212,449 of record NC_081558.1, on the reverse strand, counting down.
TTAGTTAAATGTCACTTTAAAAGATCCTTATGGAAGAGTGATGTTTCTTGTTTCTATTTTTTGAGATGTTGTGATATGCATTTGTGAGATGCATTTTTGAGATGTTGTGATACTTAATCCCCAGAGATAATCATTTCTTAGGTTTACAGGGGATGTAATGAACAATATATATTGTAATTTCTATATATAGATATATCTGTGTAATGATTCCACTAGTCAGTATTTTCACCCCAGGGCTGATTCAGAGATTTAACAAAAGACTACGTGAACATTTTGGAACACTGTAATATTTTTCTTCTTGTCCTTTGAAAAATAATTGCTACAGAAATTAGCCATAAACCCTTAGTATATATTTAGTAGATAAGTAATTTGTCATATAGTGATTTGATTTTTTTTAAAATAATTAGTTCTGTGCCTTCCCTAATGTTCATCTAAATTGAAATTTTAGATTTCAAAAATATCACTGCATCCCATAGAAGACAGTCCTCTTGAAGAGATTGCAGTTTTAACCCCAGAGGATCTTGAAGCAATCAAGAACCCAGATTCTATAACAAATCAAATTGCACTCTTAGAAGCCCAGTGTCATGAAATGAAACCAAACCTTGGTGCCATTGCAGAATATAAAAAGAAGGTACGAGTAAACTGTTAATGACTTAGACAGAAATTCTTTAGTCCTTAACCTAAATTGTGAATTTTAATTTGTATAATTAGCAGTTTTAACTCTCATTTCAGAAGAGTAACTGAATAGATGTTTTTCTCGTGATTTTTTTTCATAGGAAGAATTGTATTTACAGCGGGTAGCAGAATTGGACAAAATTACTTGTGAAAGAGATCAGTTTAGACAGGCATATGAAGATCTTCGGAAACAAAGGCTTAATGAATTCATGGCAGGTTTTTATATAATAACAAATAAATTAAAGGAAAATTACCAAATGCTAACTTTGGGAGGTGATGCTGAACTGGAGCTTGTAGACAGCTTGGATCCTTTCTCTGAAGGAATCATGTTCAGGTTTGTAATTATACTGAGTTTTGGATCCTCTTGTTACATATCTCTACGTATTCTCCAAACTGTCAGTATTTTTTAAGGGTGGGATGTGTAGTTTAGATCTCCAGCTTGTTTTGTTTGATGGTGAGTATTAATTTGTTTACATATTGGCAATTTACAACATAAATTCTGAGCAAGCAGCAAATACTTAATTTTACATGGTATTTGTCTAGTTCATCTTTTTAAATATTTGAGCCATTTCAGTTTAACATTAGGATTTAAAGTTGCAAAGCAAAAAAATGCACTGGAAACTGAATAGCAAGAAGTGTTTACTGTCTTGCTGTTTAAATCTTAAAATTTTGATAGGTGTTCTTATGTGTTCGTTCTCCAATAACATTTTTACAAAATAACCTCAAAAAAGTTTAAATCTGTGAAAAGCAAATTAGAGATCCCCAGAAAGATAGAAGAAGCCAGTTTTAAATCAAATCATGAAATCTTTAGCTTTGCAAGTTATCTAATAGATTTTCTTTAATACAGTGTACGACCACCTAAGAAAAGTTGGAAGAAGATCTTCAATCTTTCAGGAGGAGAGAAAACACTTAGTTCATTGGCTTTAGTATTTGCTCTTCACCACTACAAACCTACTCCTCTGTACTTCATGGATGAGATTGATGCAGCCCTTGATTTTAAAAATGTGTCCATTGTCGCATTTTATATATATGTAAGTAATCATTTAGAGGTTTTCATTCTGAGAATTTTATAGGTTCCCTAACAATACACATGGAATTTATTGACTTCTTTTGAACTTTTCCCCTATACTCTTAATACGGTGTCCTGTGGTATCCGAGAGACCAAGTCCTTTATTTGAACTAAATATTTCTAATTTGAACAAGTAATGTAAATTAGTAGCAGAAACCCAGCTAGAATCCCTGGTCTACTTAGATCTTCCTCCCCCCCCCCCCCCCCCCCCCCAAGAAGCTTCTGGGCAACCATGTATCCCAAAATAACCAAATTCCTCTCAAATGGCTGTGTCATAAATTACACATGCTATCATTCCTCTTCATCTTAATTATCAAACTGTTGAATTTATTGCCCAGCAAAAACATTTCAAGTAAGTTAGATGTTTGTTATGATTTGTTACTAATACTTCTGTTTTTTTCTCTCTTTAGGAACAAACAAAAAATGCCCAGTTCATAATAATTTCTCTTCGAAATAACATGTTTGAGATTTCAGACAGACTTATTGGAATTTACAAGACATACAATATAACAAAAAGTGTTGCAGTAAACCCAAAACAAATCGCATCTAAAGGACTTTGTTGAATTTATTTATAGCCAGGATTCTTTAAATTGAATCAGTGAAGATTGAGCATATTGTATTATTGATTTTCTATTTGTAAAGGACTATAAATTATGTAAAATACATATTCCTAAACTGGATCATATAACTAACTGGTTTCTAGTTTATGCTATTGGGAGATAGGTTAAATAGTCTAATAAAATATTCTAGGGACACCTGAGTGGCTCAGTTGGTTAAGCATCTGCCTTTGGCTTGGGTCATTATCCCAGAACCCTAGGATTGAGCCCTGTATCAGGTTCTGCTCACTCAGCAAGGAGTCTGCTTCTCCCTCTGTCTCTCCCCGGCTTGTGTCCTCTGTCTCTCAAATAAAATCTTTTTTTAAATATTCTATATACCTGCTTTTAGGAGACTAAGAATCTGACAGTTTTGTAAGAAGCAGGCTATGGAGAAACTAAGATGCTTGGGAGTGCTAGATGATTTGCCCTTAGTCTGAAGTTACTACCAACAGAGTTTAAAAGTATGTTAGTTCATGAACAGTAAGTTCTAAACTACATCATGTTACTCAAGATGCACATACCATCATGGATCCCTAATCTACAGTGGAAAAGCCTGCCAACTACTAATGAATAAATTCTTAAGGTATTCTATTTAATTTACTATAACAGTTTGTGGACAGTCACTGTATTTATTACCCAAACAATGGGAACATTTTTTTAAACAGTTCTGAATTCTACAAGATGAAAATTTAAATATTTTATATGCTTTTCTAACTCCGTGTGTTTAAAACTTGCAAGAGGGCCAGTCAGCAAACAGGCAGTATCTGAACATGAGCAAGATACTCATCAGTGAAAAAGGAATAAATACTCATTATTATTGCTTCATTTAAAGAAAAATGAAGTATGTAGGGGTTAACTTTCTTAGTATAAATGGGAATTGTTTGCCTATCCATCTGCCAGGGCTTTTTCTTTCCTGCATTAGCTCAGTGTTACACTGTAAACTGAAATGAAGTTGGCAACCACTTGGTTTTCAAGAGGAATTCTGGTATTGAATCAAGTCTTTGCCCTAGCTATTTGATTTTGGGATATTGATCCTAAGAAATTAAAACTAAAAGTTATTAGCTCAATAATCAGCCATTGTTTAGGTATTAAAAGATCCAACAAAGATGGTTTGTATCCTAACAGTCATTAAATATGTAAATATATGAGCATGGACTTAAATAAAGCAAGATATGAAACTCTAATATGGTCATTTGTTTTAAATCAAGATATAAGGGAAAACTAAAAAGAATATAATCAAGTGCTTTTTCATTGGTGAAAGTAGTGATGAATTTCCAGAACTTAATACTCTAGTACTAAGCTCTACAACATTTTAAGTCTTAAAAAAGAGTTTAGATAATTCCCATTACCCATATGAAAATTCCAGAGCTACTACCCCTGAGTTTGAGCGCCTTATTAAGCCACTCAAATGCACATAAAATAGCAAAATAAGTTTATTAAAATATATTTTGTTATACATAAAACTTAGAAATATTGAGATTATATACTTTAAGTTTTACAGTTTCATCCTCCTGATAAGAATTATAAAACAGAAAAGCATGTATTAAGAATCAATAATTTGTATTCTTGACTATATTCATACACACTACATAAAATTCAGTTTTGTCTAAGAACTGGCAACTTAACAAAACAATGTCAAACCTAAAATGTGTTAATAATAAGTATATGGTCCCAATCTTTAGCTATATAAATAGATTCTTAGACATAAATTAGTCCTAATTGAATAAAAATCTTGGCTCAAGGTTTTGGTAGCATAACAGCAGAAACACTAAAAATATACTGTCCCTTATGCTAGCTGTATGGCCTTAGGCAAACCGCTTGCTTCTCATTGTTTCCTTATCTACAAAAAGAAGATAATACCTACTTCAGAAACCTGACATGAAGTGCTTGACACAAACAGCTAGAAATTTCAGTGCTTACTAATATGTGTATTCAAAAAAAGAGGCATTTTTGTATTGTGACCAACCAACTTCAATCTAAGTTACTGTGTTGTATTTATATTTTAATACCTTAATATTTAGCTCACCACCACCACCACCATTAATAACCTCCAAGTGTTCTTTGCCTCTGTGATTGTTAATTGTGCTATATATATATTCTGATTCTGGTCATGTATTTGACTTAATACAGCAGCCAGCCATCTTTGTATTGATATTCTCAGCAGATAAGACATTAGGAACATTTTAGAACTACAGCCATATTAACTCATAATTTATATGTAGTATAGGACCAGGAGCATTCCCCAAAATGACCTGAAAGTCTGAACTACATAGGGCTCCAAGGGAATGGATCTAAGAGCAACAGCCAATTTGGAATTTCTGGAAAATGATCTTTTACTTAACATTTTCATGAACAAAAGGGGCAAGCCAGAAGTCCTACCACAAGCACCACAATTCCAGTCCCTATTAACAATAAGGGAACTAATCAAAGGGATTTGACTAAATAGCCACACAGGCTCCCATTTAAGCAAAATTTAAGAAAGTTAAATTATTGGTACTTTGATAATAGCATTAGCAAATAGCACAAAAAGACCATTTTTTAAGACAAATAGAGTTAGCATGATGCCACCTAAATCTAATGATGGAAGTTATCAACAATATACAATGCTAGTAACATGTTTTGAGTTTTTATCCAAGAACAGATTTGACTGGCAAGACTAAAGCACTAACCAAAACGTTAAATTTACACAAACCACAGAATAAAATAGAACCATTATTTGAAAAAGTTCACTGCTTGTTCCCTAACAATGTATTTCCAAAAGCCATAGCTTTGTCAGGAATGAAGGTTGATAAACATTCTAGGGCTCTTAAGTCTATCTTAAAATACATTAATGTTATCAGGTAATCAGATATATTTGATCAAAAATATCCTTAATGTAAACAATCCCTTATCACTTAGACTTTGCTACTTGAATTTAATACCTCTACTCAACATCTTTATTTGGCCAAAGGCTTTAAGCCACATCAAAATAAAGGCCTTTACACTTTAAGGATTTTTTTATCTAAAAACTATTTTTACATAAGTGCAACACTATCCACTGCAGTAACAGAATGCTAAAAGACAAAAAAAAGCTAAAAGACAGTATTGATACAGGAGTATTTCAGTGCCACAACAATAATACCAACCTCAAGCAAATAAAATGGGATAATATATTAAATCAAGTAAACTAGATATTCTGGTTAAGACACCTTATGTATCATTTCTGACAAATTTCTAGCTAAGCAGCATGGATGGTTTAACATATTTCTATATTTGCTGTAAATCTGATAGTTTACTTTGTTATTTGTCCATCCTACCCTATATCTCCCTTTAGCAATGGCTATTAGTCGGCTCTACAGAATAAGCCTACTTAAACAATTCAGATTTGAATTTTCAATGAGAAACTATTTTCCACATGAATTCCTTCAGTAAATATAAAGTGTGACATAGCATATTCTTTAAATCATGCAGATTGTTAGATAAACTTTGGTAAACAGATAAAGAAACTTCAGAAAAACATATTGAAGTGATTTCATTTAAGAAGGTTATTATGTGTTGGTTAAAAAAGAGGATCAACATCAGGATCACTGAAATTAAAGTAACTATAACAATGTTTAAAATCTTAAAAAATTCAACTTCTTTCTCATCTTTATCAGGCCAGGAACATGGCATCCTCTTTGAAGAAATTTTCATTTCAGGAATGAGAAGTTTCTTAATTTGTCCAATTTCTGTTCTGCTCCAATCTTCTTTCAATATTTGGCTTACTCGAGGATAAATTTCAACAGGTTGGACCTCAGGAAGTGGTCTTTGTTTCAAAATCTGCACATGTTGGCGGATATCATCAACTTTTTCAAGAAATTTAAGTGGAGACTCCTCCTGTAAAGATGCTGTCAGTGTCATCAATTCAAGTTGCTGCTCTCTTATTTCTTTCATTCTTTCAATTTGTGGAGTATATTCTTGATTAATCAGATTGCTAACATCACAGAGAGCAGCTAGGAAAATTTTTTTTTTCTGTTCTAATACATCACTAAGCTCTTTAAAATACTGGAGAACAACTTCCTTATCACTTTGGACCATTTTTTCTGAATGAGATTTCTGTTCTTCCAGCTTTTCGATAAGTTGAGTAAGATCTGTCCAGTGTGTGTCGGTTAACTGTTCAAGTAGTTTCTGAGGCGTGTCCTTTTCTTTCAGATAAGCACTTTGAAGATCATCAATGGGATGACCATGATGTTGACCTATGGTAAGGCAATGACCACAAACTAGTTTTTTATCTAGGAGACAGTAAACATTTAATGGTTGTCTGTAATGTTCAGGACAGGTGACAATATCTGGATGGTCTTCTTGCTGATACTTTTCAATAATAGCCCTTAATGCAAAATTTACAGGTAAAGATTCAATACCAGTTGGAGCAATTTCAATAATACTTCTGCAATTGGGGCACTTGAGTGGAATTCGTAAAGGTCTCCATATATAAAAGTTCCCAGATGCCTGAAGAACGTTTTCCAAGCAATTTCTACAAAATGTATGAGAGCATGGTAGTACACGAGGATCTTCAAAAATACTGTAACAAATGGGACATGTTAACTCGTCCTCAAAATTGTGCATTTCCTGTCAAGAGAAAAAACTATTTTAAGCCTCCATGTAACAAAACACTTGTACATACATTTCTAAGTAATACAATTCCTAATATATAGACATCATTTTTTAAGAGCTTAACTTTGGGACTAAAATCATACTAAACAATTCTAATTTGTAGTAAATATTTCAAATTAAAGTTATTTAAGTTTGCATCTATGCAAAAGTAAAATTAAGTATTCTGTTGAAGTCTACTCAATGATAACCTGTGCAACTTCTTACATTTTAAGTGCTAAAATCTAAGCTATGCACAAGAATTGAAGTCCTAGCCACAGCAGACAAGAAAAAAGAAAAGGCATCTACATTGGTTAAAAGAAAAGGTAAAACTCACTATTTGCAGATGACAAGATACTTTATACAGAAAACCCTAAAGACCACCAACAAACTGTTAGAAATAAATGAAGAGTCAGTCAAGTTGCAGTATACAAATTAATCTGTTGCATTTCTATACATTCAACAGTAGCAGGAAGAAATTAACAACTACATTTACCAAAATAAAATACCTAGGAAGAAATCAAGAAGGTGAAAGACCTGTACTCTGAAAACTATTCAACACTGATGGAAGAAACTGAAGATAACATAAACAGGTTGAAAAATACACCATAGTCTGGATTGGAAGAACATTGTCAAAATGTCTATACTACCTAAAGCAATCTATAAATTCACAGTAATCTCTTACAAAATACCAGGAAGTATTTTTCATAGAACTGGAATATGCCTAAAAGACCCTGAATAGCCAAAGCAAATCTTGATAAAGAACAACAAAGGTGGTTCTTTAGGGAGGTACCACAATCCCAGATTTCAAACTATCCTACAAAGCTGCAGTAGTCAAAACAGTATGGTACTGGTACAAAAACACAGATCAATGAACAGGATAGCCCAGAAAGAAACCCACGTACATGGGCAATCTCTGAAAAAGACAAGAATATATAATGAGGAAAAGATAACTTTAATGATGCTGGGAAAAATGAACAGCTCTATGTTAAAGACAAACTGGACCAATTTCTTTACACCATATACAAAAATAAACTCAAGTGGATTAAAGTCCAAAATGTAAAACCAGAAAACTCCATAAAGAAAACATAGAAAATAATCTCTGGGACATTGGCCTTGGCAACATTTTTCTAGATATGTCTCCTTAAGCAAGGGAAATGAAGTAAACTGGAACTACACCAAAATTGAAAGTTTCTGCCCAACAAATGAAAAGGCAATGAGTGGTTATTTGTAAATGATACCTGATAAGGGGTTAATATCCAAAATATATAAGGAACCTGTACAACCCAACACCCAAAAATGGGCAGAGGACCGGAATAAACCGTTTTCCAAAGACATACAGATGACCAACAGATCCGACACAATGCTCATCAGTGATCAGGGAAACACACACCAAAACCATGAGACACCACCTTAGGTTTGTCAGAATGGCTAGTATCAGACAAGAAAAATGAGTGTTGGCAAGGATGTGGGGGAAAAGGGAACCCTGCACTGTTGGTGGAGTGTGAATTGGTGCAACCACTGGAAAACAGTATGGAGGTTCCTCAAAAAACTAAAAATCAAAATCCCATATAACCCAGTAATTGCACTACTAGATATTTAACCAACAAAGATAACACTAATTCCAAAAGACGTATGCACCCCATATTCACTGCAATAGCCAAGATATGGAGGCAATAACAAGTGTCCTTCAAAAATGAACGGATGAGATCGTGTGTGTGTGTGTGTGTGTGTGTGTGTGAGAGAGAGAGAGAGAGATAAATATAGACACAATGGAGTAATCAGCCATAGAAAAATGAGATCTTGTCATCTCCAATAACATGGATGGACCTGGAGGGTATTATGCTAACAGAAAAAAGACTAATACCATATATGTGGAATCTAAACAAATGAGCGGGGGCACCTAGGTGTCTCGGTTGACTGAGTGTCCAGCTCTTGGTTTCAGCTCAGGTCATGATCTCAGGGTTGTGGGATCGAGTCCCGTATGGGGGCTCCTTGCTCTGCAGTTTGCTTAAGATTCTCTACCTTTTCTTCTGCCCCTTCCCCAGCTCGTGCTCTCACTCTCATTCTAAATAAGTTAAATCTTTAAAAAAAATAAATAAATAAATGTGCAAACAAAAACACCAAAACAGACCCCAAAATACGGAGAACAAAAGTGGTTGTGGGGCAGAGGGTGGATGGGGATGGTGAAATAGGTGAAGGCGATAGGAAGGTTCTGGCTTCCAGTTATGGGATAAGGCACAACATTGGGAAATACAGTCAGTGGTATTTTAACAGCTCAGTATAGTGACATGGTGGCTAAAATTCTGTGAGCATAACAAATATAGAGTTGCTGAAACTGTCATGCACATGAAACTAATGAATGTACATCATTTGTACTTGAAAATAAGTTGGGGTTTTTTGTTTTTTTGTTTTTTTTTTAAGATTTTACTTACTTGCCAGAGAGAGAGCACAAGCAGGGGGTGAGGCAGGCAGAGGGAGAAGCAGGCTCCCTACTGGGCAAGGAGCCCGATGTGGGACTTAATCCCAGGACCTCAGGATCATGACCTGAGTTAAATACAGACTCTCAACCAACTGAGCCACCCAGGTGTCCCATGAAATTTTTTTTAATTGTGCAAAAATAGGCAAGATCAAACATTCCTACTAAATAACAGATTGGGATTAGCAAAATTATGTTATTAATTCAAAAGAATTCATATTCTCAGGGCTCCTGGGAGGCTCCATGGGTTAAAGCCTCTGCCTTCGGCTCAGGTCATGATCCCAGGACCCTGGGATCAAGCCCCACATTGGGCTCTCTCTCTGCTCAGCAGGGAGCCTGCTTCCCTTCCTCTCTCTCTGCCTGTCTCTCTGCCTACTTGTGATCTCCATCTGTCAAATAAATAAAATCTTAAAAAAAAAAAAAAGAATTCATATTCCCAATTGGCTCAACCATAGTTCCTAAGGCAAGGTATTAAATTTCTCTAATAACAGTTACTATAAATTTCTTAGCTTCTTCAATTGAAATACTAGTATGCTTAAAGTTCAGAATCAGCACAGTTTACTACTGCAAAGTAATACTTTCAATTTGGAAGGGAAAAACATTTTTTAATTAGTCCTTCCAATAAAAACTAGTTTTAAAGATGAACTATTAATTGGGCTTAACTATGAATTACTGACTAGTAGAGCGTTAGTGGTAAGAACATCATTAGTCCTCTTTTCCTTAATGAAAGAAACCCAGAAATAATAATTTGACCTCTTGGCAAGATATTTTTGACATTTCCAACAACAAAAGCCTGACAGTTTTGTACCCTACCTTATCTTACAGTCTTAGTTTGTACCTATCCTCAATGCAAGCCACAATCTTCAGGAATTAAACTTAGCCATGGTAGAGAAAAATCAAATTACACCATCACTTAGAGAAACTTGAGAGCAAAACAAAAAACCCAAGTCCCATTCACGTAAATCATCCTCTATAAAACTAACTTTTAAGATGAAAAGTTTGAGAAGATATCTACAAATAATTGTGTACTTTTATTAACTATTGAAAACCTCTTTAGGGGCGCCTGGGTGGCTCAGTGGGCTAAAGCCTCTGCCTTCGGCCCAGGTCAATGATCCCAGGATCCTGGGATCGAGCCCCACATCGGGCTCTCTGCTCGGCAGGGAGCCTGCTTCCTCCTCTCTCTCTGCCTGCCTCTCTCCCTACTTGTGATCTCTGTCAAAGAAATAAATAAAAATCTTTAAAAAAAAAAAACAACCCTCTTTAGACTTTTTGGCTCTATGCTCCTTCACATTTTCAAAATCAATCTCTTATTCAAGTCTCAAATTGGGCTCTGCCTCCTCCCCAAATAAGGTCTCTTCTCAATCTCACTGAATGCTGTACTGCCAATTTACAGCACTTAACCAGAGTTAAGAGATTTTTGTCAAATTTCCCTATATATTAGAGGATGTAAGCCTGTAGTAAGGGCAGGAGTTGTGTCTAAACAGAACTTTAAGCATTCACTACATGTATTCACTAAACACAGTAGGGATTCACTCACTGATTGAATAAATACTACCCCTTAAGAAACCAATATTAAGGGGCACCTGTGTGGCTCAGTGGGTTAAAGCCTCTGCCTTTGGCTCAAGTCATGATCCCAGGGTACTGGGATCGAGCCCTGCATCGGGCTCTCTGCTCTGTGGGGGTCCTGCTTCCTCCTCTCTCTCTGCCTGCCTCTCTGCCTACTTGTGATCACTGTCAAATGAATAAATAAAATCTTTAAAAAAAAAAAAGAAAAGAAACCAACATTAATATCAGATCTTTGTTTTGTTTTTTTAAGATTTTTATTTATTTACTTGATAGACAGAGATCACAAGTAGGCAGAGAGGCAGGCAGAGAGAGAGGGGGATGCAGGCTCCCCGCTGAGCAGGAGAGCCCGTTGTGGGGCTCGATCCCAGGACCCTGAGATCATGACCTGAGCCGAAGGCAGAGGCCTAAACCACTGAGCCACCCAGGCGCCCCCAGTTTTTTGTTTTTTAAACAGCAAAATCTCTACTTTTGTTTCAGAAAAGCTGTAACAGGACAATCTATCAAAAAATATTCCATTCAGATTGACAATATTCAGAACCCTAATGAGCCAAGACGTATCACACAGATACTAAGCCTGAACTGTGAAGCATTCCAGGAAACTAAAGTAACTGAGCGACAGTACAGATGATGACATTCAGTGCAAGAGAATGCAGGCTGGGAAGATTTCTTTTTTTTTTTTTTTAAGATTTTATTTATTTATTTGACAGACAGAGATCACAGGTAGGCAGAGAGGCAGGCAGAGAGAGAGGAGGAAGCAGGCTTCCTGCTGAGCAGAGAGCCTGATGCGGGGCTTGATCCCAGGACCCTGAGATCATGACCTGAGCCAAAGGCAGAGGCTTTAACCCACTGAGCCACCCAGGCGCCCCGCTGGGAAGATTTCTTGACTTTCCCCTATATCTACAGAGAGCTCTATAATCACACAAAACCACCCATGAAAAACAAACATGTTTCTCAGAGGATTTTAGTGATGTCAGAATTCATAATGAAGGAAAAAACAAAACAGCACTTTACAGGGCACCTGGATTGCTCAATGGGTTAAGCCTCTGCCTTCAGCTCAGGTCCTGATATCAGGGTCCTGGGATCCAGCCCCCGCATCAGGTGCTCTGCTCAGCAGGGAGCCTCCTTTCTCCTTTCTCTCTGCATGCCTCTCTGCCTACTTGTAATCTCTGTCAAATAAATAAATAAAATCTTTAAAAAAAAAAAAAAACAGCACTTTGCAGTGAAAAAATAACTGAGCAGTGGACATATATTCAACTTAGAATTAATATTAGAGCTATTTAATATTTAAAAGTGCCAAAATTAGGACTAAAACAGAATCAAACCTTTCCCTCTAAAGTCATATTTGACAAAACTCTAGAAAATATTTTTCCCTCAGAACCCATTTAGGGACCTTCCCCGTAAGAGCTCAACTTTGTTTACAATTAAGATATTTACCACAATATTGAAAGAAAATGCCATCTCCTGGGCTCATATAAAATAAAAAGCAAATACGGTCTCAAAAGTTAACTTTCAAAGTATATAAACATTTTTTTAAAATGTAATTAGAAGTTTGCAGATAACTGGGTACCTGGGTGGCTCAGTCAGTTAAGTCACTACCTTTGGCTCAGGTCATGATCCCAGGGTCCTGAGATCAAGTCCCGCACTGGGCTCCTTGCTCAGCGGGAAGCCTGCTTCTCTTTCTCCTCTGTCTGCCACTCTGCCTGTTTGTGCTCTCTTTCTCTCTCTCTGACAAATAACTAAATAAATCTTTAAAAAAGAAGTTTGTAGATAACCTAAAGATACAGAAATAAAATCCTACTCTTGGACGACCCTCTTCTTGCTGAGCTATTTAAAACTGATTTTAGGGGAGCCTGGGTGGCTCAATGGGTTAAAGCCTCTGCCCTCGGCTCAGGTCATCCTGGGATCGAGCCCCACATCAGGCTCTCTGCTCTGCAGGGAGCCTGCTTCCTCCCCCCCAACCCTCTCTCTCTGCCTGCCTCTCTGCCTACTTGTGATTTCTGTCAAATAAATAAAATCTTAAAAAAAAGAAAAAAAAAACCTGATTTTAGGCAATACATTTATGAACAGTCAGAACTGTTTAAACAGAAGCAGGCCTAGATGAAAACAACTCTGTAAGGTCAGCAACTTTCTGACTCTGAGAATCAGAAAGTATAGGTCGCTATCATGCTTAGAAACTAGTTCTTCAGAAACCAGCATGAAATTTCATGCCCCAGAAGTTTTCTATATCCAGGTCAGACTTCTGAGGGGGAAAAAAAGGGGCAAAAACTTTACCTATGTTTATTTTCAAGGATGAGTATCTTGGATTTAGCCATGTTGTATGTAAAATAACAACACTGGAAAATAGAAGGCAGTGAAGCAATGCCCTTAATATTCCAGGAAAAAATGGCTTCCAACCTAAAATTCTATACCCAGAAGAATAAATTTTGGAAAAGAAAAGCAAGAATTCTCACCGGGTTAATGGTGAAATTAAATCCAGGACAACTGTGGAGCAAGCCTAGAGAACAAGTAGTCTGGGAAAAAAAGATCCGAAAGGAATGTCTTTGAGAAATAGAACTGACAATATTTCAAGAAGTGTCTGAACATATTAAGAGGTGATGACAAAACTAAAGTTTGGGAAAAGTGATAGAACCATGAAATGGGAGGAAATATATGGCTCTCTTATATTAGTGTAATATTAAATATTGACTTTACCAAAAAACATGACTTATGGACTGAATGCCTGTGTCCCCCTAAAATTCATGTTGAGATCCTACCGGTTAATGAGATGGTATTAGTAAGTAGAGCCTTTGGGAGATGAGGTCATGAGGGCAGAGAGCCCTCATGAACCAATTTGTGCCCTTAGAGGAGACAGGATGGTGTGCTCCCTCTCCTCAGCTCTCCACCACGTAAGGACAACAGCATTAAGAGGGCCATCTGCAACCCAGGAAGGGAGTATTTGTTTGTTTTTAAAGATTTATTTGTTTAACAGATAGCAATAGAGGGAACACAAGCCAAGGTTGGGGGGAGTGGGAGAGGGAGAAGCAGACTTCCTGCAGAGCAGGGAGCCTGACACAGGGCTCGGGGCTCAGTCCCAGGACCCTGGAATCATGATGTGAGCTGAAGGCAGACACTTAACAACAAGCCACCCAGGTGCCCCAGGAAGGGAACTCTTACCAGAACCCAGCCATGCTGACATCCTGATCTTAGACGTCCCAACCTCCAGAACTACATGAAATCTATTGTTTAGGCCACTTAAGTTGATGGTATTTTTGTTATAACAGCCCAAACTAAGAAAATGACTATTATATTGGCTGGAGGGAATAAAGGAAGGAAACAGTGTTTGAGAACTAAATCTTAGGGGGACCGGGGTGGCTCAGTCGGTCAGTTAAGTGGCTGCCTTCGGCTCAGGTCATGATCCCAGGATCCTGGAATAGAGCCCCACATAGGGCTCTCTGCTCTGCAGGGGAGGCTGCTTCCCCCTCTCTCTCTGCCTGCCACTCTGCCTACTTGTGCCCTTTCTCTCTCTGTCAAATAAATTTTTAAAAAAACACCTAAGAACTAAATCTTAATCTTCCAGGAAGTCAAAAGTAAAAATTCAAGAAGTCACATTAAAAAATCTAGAAGCAGATACCAAAAATCTAGAAGCAGATACAAAAAGAAATCATTGAATGAGAGTGGTTGCTTCTGGAGAGCAGGAATCAGGAGTGGGAAGAGTGAGAGGACGGGCTACTCTTTTTCATTATTAACCTCAATACTGCTATTTTATTTTTAACTATTAACAGCTAACTAAAAACAAAATTTTAGACAGAGACAATCCTACAAGCAAGCATCCAGGCAAAAAACTAAGATATTTAAAAAAGGAAAATCAATGGTCTCAGAATTCTCTTCTGGGAAATTGTAATTTCCAAAAATGGCCACAACCATTATCTCCCACATACACTCCCCACAATGTGGCTTCAGTGGTACTCCCCCATCAAACGATGAAATCTCTTCTCCCCACAAAAAACCTGGGCAGGCCATGTGACTGCTTTGATCAACAGGATATAAAGTACAAGTGATGCTATGACCATTCTGGGTACAGCCCTTAATTAGCCTGGCAGGTTACTGTCCCAGACCCATGAATCAATAAGTAAAACAAAGTCCAGGCTACTCTGCTGGCAAGAGAGGAAAAGTAGAGAAGCAATGAGGTACCAGACATGTGAGTGAAAAAGTCATCATGAACACACAGCCAGCCAAGCCTTCGGGTATTTGTTACAGGGCAACACATAACCAGAACATCTCCAAAGCAACAAGGAATGCTAAGAAATCATATAGCGAGGTCCACAGGGTCTAGAAGGAAAAGGGTATGACCTAAGAATTCTGTACCCAGCCAAGATGTACTTTATTCATGCGAGACAAAAATACTTAGGAAAATCTATAGGGTTTAAAAAAAGAATTGTATAGGGCAGAGCTGAAGCTATATACTTTCATTACCAAACAAAAGGAATAGAAAAAGGATTCATCTAAAGGCAAAGAGAAAAAAAGGAAAACCGACCTAGGAAAAGCAGAACAAAAATAATAAAAATAAATGAAGAAAACAATGATTAACAAAATCGCTGGTACTGATAAACCCAAGAGCTGTCTTTAAATAAATAAGCCACTAGCTATCTGGAATAGGCAGCATCCAAGATGGCCTCCCAATGACCTCCACTTTCTAGTACTCATGTCCTTTTGTAATCCCTTTCCCTTGAGTGTAGATTGGACCTAGTGACTCTCTTCTTTTTTAAGATTTTATTTATTTATTTGAGAGAGGGAGAGAGCACAAGCAGGGGGAGCAGGAGAAGGAGATTCCCCACTCAGCAGGGTCCCAAAGCGGGGCTCAATCCCAGGACACAGGGATCATGACCTGAGCCGAGGGAAAACGTTTAACGGACTGAGCTACCCAGGGGACCCCCTTCTAAGAGAATACAGCAGAAGCAACCGGATATTACTTTCAAGGTTTTGTAATAAGACCATGGTTTCCATCAGGAATGACCTGGCTCTCTTCATCTCTCTTAGATCACTGTCACTGAGGGAGGAGAGATGCCATGTTGTGAGCAGACCAAAGTCCACTTGTTATGACCAGCCCTCAGTCTACAGCCCTCAGTCTAACAGCCCCCTAGAAACTGGAAGTCTGCTGATAAGTGGGCTTACTAGCAAGATACTTCAGGTCCAGTGAAATCCTGCAATGACTGCAGCCTCAGCCAACAACTTTGACTGCAACCTCATGAGAGAGACGCTGGGCTGGAGGCACTCAGCTAAGCTGCTCCTAGATTCCTGGCCCACAGAAACTGTATTTTAATATTTGTTCTTTTAAGCTGCTAAATATGGGGATAATTTGTTATGCAGCAATTGATTAATACACAAACCCATCAAGAGACAAAAGGAAGAAACAACAAATATACAAAGTCAGCATTGAAAAAAGGAAATAAACCAAAAATAGAAAAATCCAAAATCAGAATACCTTGCATAATTCTATGCTACTATATTTGGAAGAGTTACCAAAAATGAATTATTCTCTATATCAGTCCAAATACCAAACTGACCAGAGAATATATAAAACAAAATATGAGAGAAATTCACAAATTAGAAAAGTGCTATTCTGAAAAAAAGAAGGGACAAGCTTCTCTGGGGGAGCTCTTTCAAATTTTTAGGAGGCAATTTCCAGTTCAACTATTCTATAATACAAAGATGTAGAGTTTGCAAATTGTTTTGAAAGCAGTATAGCATGATTCCAAAACCTAATAAAAACTAAAATAGACTAATTTCAAAAATGGATACCAATATAAAAATCCTGAACACAATATTAGCAAAACCAAATCCAGAGTACAATGATCAAAATGAGATTCTTCCCAGAAATGTAAGTTCATTTAATAACTGAAAATTACTCAGGTCAATGGAGGCAAAACTTTTAATTGCAATAGATGTGGAAAGTGCATGTAATATAAAAACTAGTAAGCACCCCACAAAGACAAAGTAAAATGGGGCTAAAGGAAGAGGAGATGGAGAGTTATTGTTTAATTCTAGTCTGGGAAGATGGAAAAAGTTCTGGAGACAGATGGGTGCTGACAGTTGCACAACAATGTGAATGAACTTAATGACCCTCCACTGTACACTTACTGCGTATAATGGTAAATTTTTTCTCTTTCTCTCTCTCTCTTAAATAAATAAAATCATTTTTAAAAAATTAAAAAAAAGTCACCAAGAAATGAATATAAAAATAAATCTTTTCAGAAATTGAGGCTTAGGGCACCTGGGTGGCTCAGTAGGTTAAAGCCTCTGCTTTCGGCTCAGGTCATGATCTCAGGGTCCTGGGATCGAGCCCTGAATTGGGCTCTCTGCTCAGCAGGGAGCCTGCTTCCCCCTCTCTCTGCCTGCCTCTCTGCCTACTAGTGATCTCTCTCTGTCAAATAAATAAAGTCTTTGAAAAAAAAAAGAAAAGAAAGAAAGAAATTGAGGCTAAACCATCCACTTATAAAATTATTTCACAAAATTCTTGTGTTTTAGTGTCAAAAACAAATACACTTCTGAATTTCTAAACTTTTAAGGCATTCTCCATAAAGTGGATTTCCTACAGAGCCTCCATGATGCCTAACTAGAATGGTCAGTAGAAAGAGATTATGGAGAATTAAACAGTACAAAAAAAATCCATTCCCTTACACAGTATGTGTAAATGATTTTTTAAGTTTTAATTCACTAACAATGCCTCTTTCATCTCTAAACATGAATAGTAATAAAAATTCCATTATATTTTACAACCTCTGAAGCAAATTATGTTTACCACATTACAGAGTTTAAGTGACTTGCTCCAGAACTTATAGTGTGAGTCAGCTATAAGTCTGGGAAAATTCTGATTGGGTCTCACATCTCTGTGGCCCAAACTGATAACAAGGCACATTTTATGCAATTCAAGATTACTTCAGAAATACAATTGCCCATATACATAGGGCAAAATTTTAAAAATACATTTGTACATCTAAATATACAAAAATAATGGGGGGTAACCATAACCCTTTCAAATAAAAAAAAAAAATCCTATGGTCAGATATGACTTTAACTCTGCCCATTTGCATTGTTCTTGCATTTGACCATTTGACATCAATCTATTTCCCCAAACTAAAAAAGAAACTACTTATGTGATTTAACCAAGAACTGAAACGAGAAATTCAGGTTTTCATTGTTTTTCCCTCAGCACTTTTCACAGTGAGAGTATATTCAGCAATGTTTGCTGAAAGGCAATGTTAAAATTAACATGACCTAAAATCAAAATTTTCACCTTCCCCAACTAAATTATTGTAACTTACTTCAAAGGGTAGTTACATAGTCATCAAAAAAAAAGACAAATCAAGTATGTAAATGCATAGTTTTAATATCCAGGTAAGGAATAAATGCAACTTGCAGGTCTGTATGTCTAAAATGATACCATTTATTTAGATGTACACAAATTTCTGTAAAATTTCTGAAAAAGTACACAAAATTGACTATCTTTAAGGTACACATCAGATGAGGGAGCTGTTTTCACTTTATGCTCCTCCTAGATGGCTTGAATTTTATACACCAACATGTCTTTTTTCAGATTTAAAAATCTCAACTTCCACTTTAAATCATACACTCAAAAAAATTTACTGAGAATTTTGTATTCACTTAATCTTTCAGAGCTTACCTACTTTGCTGATCTTCTGGATTAGCGACTGAATATACTTTATCTTCTCCAACTTACTCAGTTTCTTGTATTCGTGTTCTAAAATTAAAAGAATTTTACCTTAATATTTTAGGTTTGCATTCTCAAAGAACAAATTAAATATGACATCACAGGAAAGGTTATTTCACTCCTCGACGTTTATCTCCCCTAAGCCTCATTGTGTTTTCATAAAAATAGTGAGAAATATCAACAGTTGGTGGTGCAGGAGAGGTATCACTTGTACACTGAAAATTCCAACAATCCTGTGACCAAATAAATGGTCACAAAGGATCTCTTTTTGTAGCGTCAAGTATCTTACGAGCACTTGAAAATGTTAGCCAACAATGATGATGACGGAGCAAACATTCATGCGCATTTAACTTCTTCACGTCAACTTGAAAACAAGAAACATCCACGGGAGCGTAAGATTTTGCCAGCTTAATATTATAAATACTGATTTAGGTTATCCCCACCAAGGCGTCTGTCTGTACCTGTCTCAGTTCTGCCATTTAAATGTTGCGGCGCCCTGGGTCAGTTTTTCCTAATGCCTCTCAGAACCGAGGTTTCACACCTGTAAAATGGGCACACCCACTATTAAGTCTTGTGAGAACCTCTCACAAAGGGCCGCAACATAACCGTACCCTTCCCTTTCTCCAAGGTTTACGGCAAATCTTTCCGAGCCTCCCCCCACCCCCCACAATGCACTTCCACCGCCCCCGCGCCCCCCGCCCGAAACCACGCGAGGCAGACCAGGTCCGTGGAGTCCCGCTCTTCTCACCCTCACCACCACACGCGGCCTGCTCCCAAACAGAAACTCAGCTCCGCACCCGAGGGTGAAAAACGAGGTTCCGCAACCTCCTCCTCTGGGACGAGAGAGAGTAAATGCAGGACCCGTGCCCACGCTCTCCATCACCAAGCCCCTAGACTCTCCCCCAACACACACACCCAGTACACCAGCCTGTGCTCACAAAGAAGACGGACCCCTCCAAGACGCTCCTTAGACTCACCGCGGGGAGTTTGAGACCAACCTACTCCACAGGCCAGAACAGCTGTACGGCCTCCACGCTCCGCGTCCCCGAGATGCTTGGCGTCCCCGCCCTCCTCCGCCCTGAGGGATTTCAGGTGCCCAGACGGGGCGGGGCCTCGCGGAGCCTCACGACGCAAGCGCAGTCTCCCGGCAACGTTCAACTGCGTAGCGTCCGCCAATGGGAAAGAGCGCGGGGCAGCCTTTCAAAAGTAAACGGCCGGCAGCGCCTTTGGAGGCGGACGCGTAACTGCCAGGGCCTGGCTCGAAGCCCCGGGCCAGCTTCCCGCACCTGCGCACTAGGCGCCGGCCCGCCTCTCGGAAGCTTCCGAGGCACGCGGCAGAAGGCGCTTCAGTGCGTGCGGGTGCTTCTGCAAACGGCGGTGCTAGGCCGGCCCACCTCCTGGGGAAGTGGGACGTGGTCCACCGCCCCGGGAGAGGTGGAGCCTGGCGGCGGCTGACGACCTCCGCAAGATTCTTAGGACTGTTTTTCACTTGGAGCTAATCTGGCACATTCTGATTCTAGACTTTAAAGTGCGGCGACTCCCATTATTACTAAACAGGCTTTCTGCAACGGGAGATCACCGGCCCGAGGGCACGCGACCCAGCAGGCACGCTCCGTCCTGCTCCAACTCCGCGTTTTCTTTGGTTCACGAAATCCGAACTTCTGGACCTACCAGAATACTTGACTCAGTGTGGGGGAGGGGGCTTCTGATGACAGTTTTCTTAAAGAGAACTCACTGTGTGACAGCCAGCGGCACCTTAGGACTCCTTTATAACTATCTCCCTCCTCTCCCTCCTCTCCCCCCTCCATTTCCCAACCTCGTGAAATTATCACTGAGAGATGACCACTGTTGCCCAGAATACCTGATTTCTGATTCAATCTCTTCACCCTCTTTTCACCTTCTTAAACCCCTAGAATCAGAAAACATGCAGTTCACTAGTCAGGGTTCCCTTTTTTCTTGAAAAACTTTAGCCGTATTTCAAGATTTCTTAACCACAGTTTCCATCTCTTAACTATACTGAAAAGTCAATTAACGCTGTCCTAGATAAAACTGAGCCTTGGGGGCCCCTGCGAGCCTCAGTCGTTAAGCGTTAAGCATCTGCCTTTGGCTCAGGTCACGATTCTGGGGTCTGGGATTAATCCTGGGGTTCTGGGATTGAGCACTGCATGGGGCTCCCTGCTCAGCTGGAAGGCTGCTTCTCCCTCTTCCACTCCCCGTACTTGTGTGCTTGCGTGCTCTCGCGCCAGCTCTCTAGCTCTCTCTCTGTTGCTGTCAAATAGATAAATAAAATCTTAAAAGCAAATTTAAAAAAACGAGCGTTGGTATACTTGTATTGCCAATATCCTCAGGTATTAGGGTCTTATGCAGTAAATTGTAGGAAAAAAAAAAAACACACAAGGTAATATCAGTGAGTAGTACTCAAGTCAATTTCAGATGTCTTCGCCAATTCAGTTACTGAAAAGTTTGCTTATGATGTATGGATTCTGGCAATATCCTAGGATTCCTACTGTTACATGGTGGTATAGAGCCATTTCAGCTTTATTATGCTTATACATTTTCTATTTAAATATCAGATTCATCCTCATAGATTTTAAATTTCTTGTCAAAATAATATGGGTATCTTTCCATAGCAATAAATGCACTGTACCTAGATAAAATTATTCTTTTTTTGTTGTTGTTAAGATTTTATTTATTAATTTATTTATTTGACAGAGAGAGCACAGTAGGCAGAGACAGGCAGAGAGAAAGGGAGAAGCAGGCTTGATCCCAGAACCCTGAGATCATCACCTGAGTGAAAGGCAGACACCATACCATCTGAGTCACCCAGGTGCCCCTATTCTCTTAAAAAAAAAAAAAAAAGTAAACCAGTGATATTAACTCTAGATTTGGGGCGATTATAATGTGTCAGTTTAGATTCATTGCTTGTAACAAATGTACTGTTGCAGGATTGTGGAATCCAAAGGCCAAGAAAGCATTCCTGAGACATTGTATGGTACAACTTATTAAGTTTATTTAAGTAGCACAAGGACAGGACATTATATGAAGCCAGTTGTATGCTTAGTGCTCAAGGGGGAGGAGATGTGCAAGAAAGATTAGATCATGAATGTTTTCTTAAAATTTCTACTCCTAAAACTACTTTTCCAAGATTTTCTGGTGCTTATCATTCAGCCCACTATTAACCTTTGATGAGATGTATAGGCAGTCATGAGACCCTTTTAGAATGTAGCAACCAGCACACATTTGATCCTCATCAAGACTATACAGGCTGTAGGTCAACCTACTGGGCTCAAGGTGAACATTTTTCTCCTTCAATCCCTCATCATTTCCCCCCGGATCAATTTTTGTTCTTTAAATCTTTAAAGTTGTTGAAGGGTGAAAGGCTCATCTTCTATAACTTCTTCAAGCTGACAGGGGCCATAGAGATGTCCCTAGCTACGGGACTGAAAATGGTCACTATCTGTCTCTATAAATAAATTACAGAGGCCATTGCTATATAGTCCAGAGTGAACATTGGAATAAATTTGTTTCGAGTAGTAAGAATCATCTGTGAGCTGGGCAAAGGAGTCAGGAACTGCTTGCATGTATCTGGACAATAGGAGAGAACAAAGTGAAAGGGACAACATATTAGTATTAATGTTATAATGAAAATAAGAAGAGCAATGAGAAGGTCCTTCAGCGTGGACCACAGTCAACTTTCTAACCAGGAATGTAACCAGTCATTAAGTGGCAGTGTAGGGACTTTAAGAGCACCAATTTGATTACTCATATCAGTAATTCTGTTATATTTTTGTTATCATCTAGAAGATAGACACAACATTCCACTGTAATAATGGCACATGTTCCTCCTTGTGCCGCTGCTAAGATATCTAATGCCATTCTGTTTTATAAAATTACTTAACACATGAGTTGCTTTAGTGTTTAATAACATAATGCTATCTTCAGAATCATTTAAGGCCTTAATTGTGTATTTATCAAGGGCCTCCATGTGCCATTGACATCTTCTAAATCTATTGATGAAAGAAAAAGAGACATCAGATGTTCATACCAATGGAACTTGGATCTTGTCTATCATTGTTTTAGATATGGAAGATTAGCTGGAATTGTGATAGTCCTAGTGCTAAAGTCATGCATAGTGCATCTTCCAATCCAGCCTGGTGGAAGCTATGGTCACAAATTTGGCCCACATAACCTTTATGTTCCATTAGGTGCAAGCTGTCTGATGCCTGATCGCCTTGTCCAGTCAGTAGAAAACCAATCATTTGTCTGTGAAATAATGGCATGGTCACAGGGTTTTTGGGAGGAGCCACTCCATTTGGCAAGTACTCTTGGGCTATGAATCAAGAGCATGGTTTTTCAAGGCACCTGGGTGGCTCAGCCTGTTAAGCATCTGCCTTCAGCTCAAGTCACGATCTCGGGATCCTGGGCATGATCAGACTTCCTGCTCAGCAGGGAGTCTGTTTCTCCCTCTACCCCTCCCCCTGCTCATGCTTTCTCTCTCTCTCTCTCTCAAATAAATAAATAATATCTTAAAAATATCTTATGGTTTTTCTATTCCCAGCATAAAAGGGCCTTTTGGCTTAGTTGTCCTATTTTAGGAGTAAGCAACATATATCCATCACATATTTGATATAAACCTTCCTAGGTGTATCAATTAGGACTGTGTAGTGGGGAAATTTGTCGTCATGAGCCTATCTATGGGTTGCTATAGTCTGTTAAAATGTTGATAGTTTGAGGTTAAGAGAGAGGTGCCTATAGACTAGAGAGTCCCATGTAACATTACCACAGGCCAATAAAAAACATTTTTAGTAATAGAAAGATACCTATATGTGCTGGTATGGGGCTGACTTTATGTTGGGTTTGGTTAAAAGCAGCCACTGTACGCTTTGCCAAACACTCTACTTATAATTATACAATAACAGAGGTGGCTCCCAGGACAAATATGGCTGAGGGATAAAAGCATTAAGAAGCCTTCTTGGTCTAACATCTAGCCTTAACAGTATCTTAATTAGGAGGAATTGCTGGCAAGTGGGAGATGACTTGTCCCAAGAGATTAGGGCATCCCCAAGTACATTCTCCAATCCAATTATAAGGAAGGTGGGGCCATCCATTATCTCCACTAGTTCATAGTTAACCCCATGGGGTGGGGTATGCTCTTTTTTTTTTTTTTTTAAGATTTTACTTATTTATTTGACAGATCAAAGTAGGCAGAGAGGCAGGCAGAGAGGGTGGGGGAGGCAGGCTCCCTGCCAAACAGAGAGCCCGCGGGGTTTGATCCCAGGACCCTGGGATCATGACCTGAGCTGAAGGCAGAGGCTTTAACCCACTAAGCCATCCAGGTGCCCCATGCTCTGACTTTTAAGGAAAAATTTTGTTATCCCAGCCACATAGAATTGATCAAGATGATGGCTGAGTTACATAATTGTTGGGGCGTTCATCCTAGTGTCCAACTGTTTAAATAATCATATGCCCATGGGGTCCCTTTTATTATCCCCATAGAGTGATAAGCAGAAGGATTGTCTATATATGAGCTATTATGGCAATGTGTCTGAAGTTTACCTCAAGTTGTCTAGTTTAGGCAAACAACAAACATTTAAAGACAAAACTAGAATCTTACATCCATAAGGATGCATTATTGAAGCATAATTTTTCTCTCTAAATTCACTCTTATTTCCAAAGACAGCCAAATCAATACTAATTCATTTATAAAACAAGTCCAGTTTTAACAAATTTGGTCTAATTATTTATATAATCTTAGCGAAAATAGTGATTGATCATACAGATCTTTTAAAATCTGCTTTGCTAGGACTTTTTATAAGGAATCTTTAGAATGAACTTTTAATAGCTTCTTAAGACCAGAGTAAAGCCAAATATTTGTTTGCAATACCTATAGATTTGGGTGCATTCCTCTTCTTGAGGTCCCCAAATACCCTGAGGGTTCTTGCACCTGCCAGGAAGTAACATTCTTTACTCACCTGGTAAGGCTGCTGGACACTCTGTAAGCAACATATCAGGCTAACATTCTCAACGGGTTTTAATGGCTCCGTAAAGTCAATCTTAATTCCTTGGAGCTGTCTGTCATATCTCAGTCTATATATGTCTCTCTCAAATATGACATTCCAGTCAAAGCTTTGGTATTATAATCAATGTTTCCAATGGTGTCCTATTACAAGAAGAACAGAAGCTCATTGAACTTGTGCAATGGAAGTAGCCGTGGAAGAAAGAATGCTCATTGAGAGTTTCTGACTTCTGAAAGGTTCAGGTAGAGAGAAAAGTTAAATGCTTCCATTTGTTCACAACGGAATATGTTATCATCTTCCTCAATTTGTTCAGTCCTATTTACTAGTTTTTGTTTAGTTTGAATGCAGCTTGCCCATTCATTCTGGAAATTCTGGAAGCTCAGTTTTATGATTTTAAAGATCTCAAAAACCTGTATCTGCCAGAAGTCCTTTTTATGAATTTCCTTGAAGATGAAACACATTTTGCAAGAGCATCAGAACAATAACTAAAAAATGACAAAAAAAAAAATCAAGACTCAGAAATGGACATGGTTAAGGATCTGATACGGGGTTCATACTTATGTAGCTGACAAGGAAATCAGTTGTTTCTGTGACACACAACATTTCAATCATTCAAGCAATGACCTTATATCAACATATATTAAAACTTCAAGAATTTCATGTATTTTCTAGAATAGTTATAGCATATACCCATCCAAGACAACCTAAGGCTTATCGTTATTGGTTTGACAGTGCTTTCCAAGGAACTTAACATACCAAATAAACAAGCCTAATTAGTCAAAAAGACTTCTTTTACAATTCTGATCTCAAGGAAATTTGTTTAAAACCTCAGAAAGTGGGGCACCTGGGTGCCTCAGTAGATTAAATGCCAACTCTTTTTTTTTTTTTAAGATTTTATTTATTTATTTGACAGAGAGAGATCACAAGTAGACAGAGAGGCAGGCAGAGAGAAAGGGAAGCAGGCTCCCCGCTGAGCAGAGAGCCCTATGCGGGACTCGATCCCAGGACCCTGAGATCATAACCTGAGCCGAAAGCAGCGGCTTAACCCACTGAGCCACCCAGGCGCCCCTAAATGCCAACTCTTGATCTTAACTCAGGTCTTGATCTCAGGATGGTGAGTTCAAGTCCCATGTTGGGCCTCATGCTGGGTGTGAAACCTTAAAAAAAAAAAAAAAATCCTGAGAAACTTGTTGTTTTTTTAAATATGTATTTAAGTAATCTCTATATGCACTACGGGGCTTGAACTCATGACCCCGATATCAAGAGTCACATTCTTCTGACTGAGCCAGTCCCATATGCCCCAAAAACCTCAGAACGTTTTAGAGCACATGCCTCAATAGGATTGCAGGTCACTGGGGCTCCTGGGTGGCTCAGTCGTTTAAGCATCTGTCTTAGGCTCAGGTCATGATCCCAGGTAGGTATCCCAGGTAGGGAGCCTGCTTCTCCCTCTTCCTCTGCCCCCCCACCCCCACCCATTCGTGCTCCCTTCCTTGTTCTCTTTTGCTCTCTCAAATAAATAAATTTAAAAAAAAATTTTTAAGTGATTACAGGTCATTATAAATTTAATATTAACATTTAACTAAGGGATTCTACAGAAGATTATACAATTGTTAGTAAAACTAAGCTCCTTTAACATTGAGAAATTTTTTTTTAAGATTTTATTTATTTATTTATTTGATAGAGCAAGAGACACAAGCAGGTAGAGCAGCAGAGGGAGAGGGAGAAGCAGGCTCCCCATTGAGCAGGGCGCCTAATAAGGGGCTCGATCCCAGGACCCTGGGATCATGACAAAAGCTGAAGGCAGCCACTTAACCAACTGAGCCACCCAACATTGAAAAGTTCTAACTTTCTTAAGTAATCGAAGTCCTGGTAAAGACAAAACACAGAAGCTTTGGTTTTCTGAGCAGATAAAGAATAGAAAGGGGGGAAAACCCCTTCGTTTTCATTTTCTATCAAGAGCAGACCAACAATCTAAGAAAACATCATCATTTTAATGGAGAGAGAAAAAGCAGGATTTCAATCTCATACCAATGTACTTTTAAAATCCATTCATTTCCACATTAGTCCTAACCACATATAAAATTCTACTCCAAAAATTTCCCCTCACAAGTCTTCTACACTTTCTTTTTCATTCAGATTTTGTCCTAAGCCTTTTCTCTCCAAATACCCAGTCTCATTTTGGGACCAAAGTACTTTCTTTCTCTCTCAACAAAATCCCATTCCTTATATCTTTTTGTATTAAAAACATATTTTTATTAATTATTTTTATTAACATATAATGTATTATTTGCCCCAGGGATACAGGTCTGTGAATCATCAGGCTTACACATTTCACAGCACTCACCATATCACATACCCTCCCCAATGTCTCAAAACAGCTTCTTAGGAGGACTCTATCACTTAAAGTGTTTGTTTGGGTTGAGGTTTTTTTGTTTTTTGTGGGTTTTTTTATTTTATTTTACTTTATTTCTTTTCAGTGTTCCAGCTTTCATTGTTTATGCACCTCACCCAGTGCTCCATGCAATGTATGACCTCCATAATACCCACCACCAGGCTAACCCAACTCCCCACCCTCTCCCCTCCAAAACCCTCAGTTTGTTTCTCCGAGTCCACAGTCTCTCATGGTTTATCTCCCTCTCCAGTTTCCCCCAACTCACTTCTCCTCTCCATCTCCCAATGTCCTCCATGTTATCCCTTATGCTCCACAATTGCACTACGGGGTACTTACCCCAAAGATACAGTGAAAAGAACGGCCATCTGTACCCCCAATGTTCATAGCAGCAATGGCCACAGTCGCCAAACTGTGGAAAGAGCCAAGATGCCCTTCAAAAGAAAAATGCATAAAGAAGATAAGGTCCAAATATACAATGGAGTATTAAGCCTTTATCAGAAAGGATGAATACCCAACTTTTGTATCAATATGGATAGGACTGGAGGAGATTATGCTGAGTGAAATAAGTCAAACAGATAGAGTCAGTTATCATATGGTTTCACTTACTTGTGGAGCATAAAAACATCTTTTTCTTGAATACAGAGTTGTTTCCCTAATTTCCATCAGTCTTCATTACATTTAGCAGAATTTTAACCTGTAGAAGCCTTAGTCTCCAGTAAAAATTAAGTAGTAGCCAATTTGGAACTGTTTACAAATATATTTCATAATTTCTAAAAACATATGTGTTGTCCATACTAAATCTTTCAATAAAGCAGAAAACATGATTACCAACAGCCCAAGTATCCTCAGTTTCTCTGCAGTCAGAAACCAAAAGCAGATGAGCCTATATTCAGTAATCAATGTTTAGTATTCTATTTATTTGGAAAAGACTTAGTTATCCAATGAGTTTAACCCAATTTGTCATCTAACTTAGCAAAACTTTAAAGGTTCAGGTTACCAAAGATTTTGAAGGCTATTTTAGCAGTTACCCATGAGAACTTTGAGACACATAAAATTAACCTTCATATTAAGTCATCTTTTGCAGACAAACTGCAACAGAGATAACTTGAGCTTATTTGACCTTTAGTATGCCTTGGCAGAATACAAGTTTTAATGCGCTAAAGACATGTCTTTTTTTTTTTTTTTTTTTTTTTTTTTTTTTTTTTTAAGTAGGCTCCCTGACAAGCATGGAACCCAATGCAGGACTTGAACTCACAACTCTGAAATCAAGGTGTGAGCTGAGACCAAGAGTCAGATGCTTTATCAACTGAGCCACTCAGGCACTCCCAGACATGTCTATCTTAATTAAACTAACAAATTTCATTAGTTTAAATATTGAATATGTTGCACCTCGGTCCACTTAAGAGGTTTTTGTTCCCCACTGTCGATTTTTACCTGGGGCACACCTGTGGGGAAATGAAGTGGGCAGTTTAAGTCCAGGGAGGGGTGCCCTTTACCTGGGTAGCCAGGATAGGAGAAGCAGGAGCCAATGGCACCCGCGGCACTGAGGATGGTACCGGAGCTGACTATGCAGTCCACGCCCGAGTTGGTGCAGAAACTGGAGGAGAGGAAGATGCAGGCAGAAGAGATGAGGTGAGGCCTGGAAGGCTGGAGGTGGATAAAAGCTCAGGGGGCGGGACGCCTGGGTGGCTCAGTTGGTTAAGCAGCTGCCTTCGGCTCAGGTCATGATCCCAGCGTCCTGGGATCGAGTCCCATATCAGGCTCCTTGCTCCGCAGGGAGCCTGCTTCTCCGTCTGACTTTGCCTTCCACTCTGTCTGCCTGTGCTCGCTCTCGCTCGCTCTCTCTGACAAATAAATAAAATCTTAAAAAAAAAAAAAAAAAAAAAAAAGCTCAGGGGGCAGAGAAAGAGAACTCCTGCTCCTAAAGCTCATCCGTTCAGACAGATGAACAGACCCGTTTTCTTTCCACCAACAAAAAGTGAAAATAAGTAGTCCATGTCAGGCTAGAGAAGACAGGGTACCTCCCCGAAATAAAAAGAGTTTGGCAGCTGCTTGGGAATATTCCTTAAAGTCCCTGTCCTGAGGTAGACTACTAACCAGACCACTGGCTTCAATTATTATAGCCATTAACCCAGGAAATGAATGAGGCAGAAAACCCCACATACAAGAGTCAGGCAGCATCCATCCAGTCCTCTCAAGAAGTAGTCCAGATCTGGCACATGAAAGAAGAAGCAAACAAAGAGAAGGTGAGTGATTCAGGAAAAGCAGAGAGAGGCAGGTACAGGAGCTTGGCCGCAACCTATTTACAAAAGACGCAGTAGCATGGGGACAGGACCCATGGCTAGAGGTCAGCCTAGTGAGCTAATGGTGAACATCTTTCTGCTTCTGTTCCCCATCAGTAACACTCTGGTGGAGGAGGCTGATCTTGGGGGAGGCTATGCATAGAGGGTACAGCGCAGGAAATACATGAGAAATCTCTGTACTTTCCCCTCAATGTTGCTGTGAACCCAAACTCTAAAAAAAAAAGTCTTTATCGATATTTTAAAATTTTTAGTGTAATTGCTTCTAGAATTAGTTAATATGACTGAATAATGAATAATACTTGGAGCTATTATATTTTCCACTTATGTCTTCCCTCCTACCTCCTACCCTGAAAATAATTCTGTCTCAAGACAGCGGAAGTAGCTCTCACAAGACTTAACTGGTTTCTGTTTTCCAAAAAGCCTCAGCTGGCTGAGGAAAATAACATCTAGGGGAAGAGGCTGAGTGTTTGGGAGAAGCAGAAAGAGAGGAGTGTGGAGGCTGCTTCAGAATGGAGAGGACTCAGCTCTGGGTGGAGGAAGCTATCACACCTACAGGACGGGCTGCAGCTGTTTCTACAGGGAGGCGGCCTTCAAGGCCCATGGGCTCCCAACTCTGCCATGGCTTCCTGTGACCCAGCATGACCAGGAAGTGGCAGAAAGCTTCCAGAGCCCACACAAAGAATAGCAGCCTCAGCAGAGACCCTCAACTCTCCCTACTTGGGTTTGTGGGCTGGGATTCAGGCCTCCTGCAGAAGATCATGTTGGCTTGGAAAGGCTGGCTAAAAGAAAACACTCGAATGTGGAAGTAGTTATAATTCTTCAGCCTAAAAATCTGAGGTGCTGAGGTGCTCAGCTACCTCCCTAAAAAGGAAGGGAGGGGGAAGATTCAGCTGCTTTGGAGCTCTGCCTATATACTGGCACTGATCTCTTTTTGATAGGATCTAGGAAAAAGAAAAAAGATGGTAAATTTTGGCAGTTATTAACAGGTGATATGAAGAGGAAGCGATACAACATGAATTTTATGTCGATCTTTGGCGCTCAAGTCAGACTCCCTGCTTAGACATTCTCTGTCTCAAGCACCAGAACAGAGGGCCTCAGTCACAGAGAGCTGCCCCGTAGGCAAGCTAAAACACTTTCTGATTTGGGGTTTTAGTAGCCACAGAATTCAACATCCCTCTGTTGTCTCCCAGCACATCAGCCTCAGAGGAATTATATAATACAGACAAGCTGTGATTTTCCAAAGTTGGAAGGCACCTGTGGCTCCTTTCTAGGACTTCAGAGAAAACACAGCAGCAACTTGTACCTTGATTACAGGGGCAGTGCCTAGGGGACAGTGAGCTAGGAGGACTTCCTAGCATTTCATACAAGTTCATTTCCACTACAAAAAGCACCAAACTGTATGCTGTAGCAGAGTTCACAGACTCAGAGGAAATCCAGAAAAACCTCATTTTCAGAGGAAAAAAACCTACCTGCTGTGTTGGTATTGCCTTAATGATTGCCTTAATGCTGAGTTTGAGCCCAATTTTGATACTGCTACCTAAAAAATATATGAACTACACAATTTTACTTTATTGTTTTAGAGAGTGAGGGGGAAGGGCAAAGGGAGAGGAAAAGAGAATCTTAACCAGGTTCTACACCTGACTTGGGACTTAATCTCATGACCCCTAGATCATGATCTGAGCTGAAATCAAGTGTTGGAGATTTAACTGACTGAGCCACCCAAGCGCCCCTAAACTGCTCAGTTTTAAACACTGAGGCATATGTAGGATTTATTTCACACAACTCTTTTCAGCTATACCACTGAATGCAATTTGGAGAAGGAAAAGTCTGCCTTCTGTTCAATAGTAGGTTACCTCCGAACTAGTTTCCCTTTCATTTACTATCTATCATTAATAATCATTTTATTTTGGGGCACCTGTGTGGCTCAGTCAGTTAAGCATCTGCCTTTGTCTCAGGTCATGATCCCAGGGTCCTGGGTTGGAGCCCCAAGTAGGATTCCCTCCCCCACAGGGAGCCTGTTTCTCTCCCTCTCTCCCTCTCCTCTTCCCCCCAGCTTGTGCGTGCTTGCTCTCTCAAGTAAGTAAATAAATAAATAAATAAAAGCTTTTTAAAAATTATTCAAACATTTTTGAATTTCAAGAATTCTTTCCTGTAAATCATTCATAGAATTTTGATGCTGATTCAGTCTTATCTGGTTCTCTAATCCACTTCATCAAACCAATTTGATTATTTGACTAATAAATGCACAGCATGAAAGACACAAAGAACACAATCTCTGTTATCTAAGCGAACTAATACACAGCTAGAGTAGAGTTAATAATATCAGAGAAGCTGTAGTCTAGGGTGAGTGTATAGCAAATTGGGACAAGGAGCCGGGGCCTGAATCGGGGGAGTTCCCAGGACTACTGGTAACTGGTGACCAGGTAGCTGGGGTTAGGCGGAGGTGATCTTCACCTGTTCTAAAGTCCATAGAGTGGTTTCTGTAGTTGACACAAATCAGAGTGGCTGCCCGCCTCACAATTAAATTTCCATGTGTCATGTCTATAGTCACCACCTTTTCAGTTTATGGTCTCTGTCACCTATACTCAGACTGGTTGGAGTGAGGCAAGACAAGTGTGGTATTGGCTAATACCTTCCTAGCCATGGCTGGCCTCACCGCTGAAAAATCAGGAAGCATTCATCTTAAGTTTTAGAGGCAGGGAATAATACCCCTCTGTTGTTTAAATTCTCTTCTGAGACACTGCCCTGTTTTCTTTTAAAGGAGAAGAGCTAAGACTTTTCTAGTTACAAAGACCCACCTACTTGGCATAGGGCCGTATACACTCATCATCCTATATCTTCAAGATGGCAACATCAAGTACATGTGTGTTAAGACCTTGAAATGATTCATGTGGACAGTAACATACAGTTCCTTTTTGTTCTCTTCCAGGATGCCCTCAGTGTTCATTATAACCAGAATTCGCCTTTTCTTAAAGACAGATTGAAAGACAAAAGCAGATGGTATGTTTTTCTGGTACCCTGTCTCATTGCCGAGATTATCTCAGCACCGTATCAGTAAACACCAAACAAGTTTTAGAGATAGCCTTCAAAAAAAGGAAGAGACATCCACCTCACAGATGTCATAATCTCAATACAATGGCTAACATTTATCGAGCACTTAATATAAACCACACACTGAACTATATCATTCATTCACTCGCTTAATCCTCACAACCACTCTATAAAATAGTTACTATTTTTTAAACTTTTAAATGAAGTATTAAAAAAAAAGTCTCTTATTTTTATCCTTATTTTACAAAGGGAGGAACAAGCAAGTTTCAGTAACTCCCTTGATCAAGCTACCAAATAGGGTTCTCTGATTCCCAAGCAGGCGTCTTCACGGATGGGCCATGTGCTTTCCTTTTCTTACTCACCTTCTATATTAGTTTCCTACAGTTGCTGTAACAAATGGCTATAAATTTGGAAATTTATTCTCTCACAGTTTGGAAAGACAGAGTCCAAAACTAGGGTGATGGCAGGGTTGCATTCCCTGAAAATGTTCTGGGAGAATCTGTCCTTGCCCCTCTCAGCTCTGGGGGGCTCCAGTACTCCCTTGGCCTGAGGCTGTGTCACTCCAGCTCCAGCCTCTGCCTTCCCAAGGCCTTGTCCTCTGTGTGTCTTTCTTCTCTTTTTCTGTCTCATATAAGGACACTTGTCATAGATTTAGGGCCACCCTGAGTAATTCAAGATGATCCCATCTCAAGATTCTTAATTACATCTGCAAAGACCCTTTAAAAAAAAATTTTTTTTAATTTATTTATTTGACGGAGAGAACTCAAGAAGAGGGAGTAGGAGAAGGAGAAGCCAGCCTCCCACTGAGCAGGAAGCCCAATGCGGGGTCTTGATCCCAGGACCCTGGGATGATGACCTGAGCCGAAGGCAGATGCTCAACGACCAAGCCACCCATGCACCACTGCAAAGACCCTTTATGTGAATTGGGTCACATTTCCCAGGTTCCAAGAGCTAAGATATGGACACCTCTTTTGGATGACCACCATTTAATCCACCATGCCTTCCTAATAAGATCCTTGATTTTGGGGTGCTGGAATGGCACAGTCAGGTAAGCCTCCAACTCTTTTGGCTCAGGTCATGATCTTGGGGTCATGGGATCGAGCCCCATGTTGGGCTCCATGCTGAGTCCAGAGTCTGTTTGGGATTCTCTCTTTCCCGTTCTGCCTTCCCCCACCTCCACGACGTGTGCACGTGCCCTCTCGCTCTCAAATACAAAATTAAATCTTTAAAAAAAAAAAAGAAAAGATCCCTGAACATTGTACTTTTCACAGGTACATTGTTGAGGGCTTCACAGACTCCTAGAAAACTAGATAACGAATCCCAGAGATCCTCTCCCATTTTCAGCAGAATAAACTGAGGCTTATAAGAGGGGTTCCTTATGCAAGGGGCCACAGCAGGTTCACAGCAGATTTAAGGCCACATTTTACCTTCCTGATGCTGTATCCAAGGGCCCTTTCACATAATGAGAGGATGATTAATATATATCATTGTAGGATTAAAAATGTTTTCATCTGTCAAAAAATCATGATTAAAAACAATGATTAGGGGCGCCTGGGTGGCTCAGTTGGTTGGACGACTGCCTTCGGCTCAGGTCATGATCCTGGAGTCCTGGGATTGAGTCCCACATCGGGCTCCCAGCTCCATGGGGAGTCTGCTTCTCCCTCTGACCTTCTCCTCGCTCATGTTCTCTCTTACTGTCTCTCTCTCTCAAATAAATAAATAAAATCTTTAAAAAAAAAAAAACAATGATTAGTATGTCTCTGTGGCAAATTTCTCTCAGATCTCAGGCTCAGGAAAAAGGTGTGTTTTTTTGTTTGTTCGTTTGTTTGTTTGTTTGTTTTCACAGCTAGACTAGGATACACATAGCTATGAAAGTTACATCATTATATCTATTTCCATCTGACTGCTAAGGTATTAGGTCCAAATCTTAGATACTGACCGATTTCCTCCTCCCCAGACCAAATAAATTACTCTTCTCCAGATGACTTTTGCATTGGAAATTTGAGTCACAGCTTCAAGATATAAGATATCAAATACCGAAGTGAAGCAGGAGGCTGACCACTCTGGGGGAATATGAGGACTTTGAGAACTGGTCATGGGTGTTAGCCTCTCACCTCTGGCGCGAGTATCCTGGGGTGGGAGAGGATGTGTGAGGGCTCCCTTTGTAAAGGTTTGGGGGGTGCTTTCTGCCCTGCCTCTCTGCCCCAGTGTCTGTCCCTCACCATTGAAGAGTTCAGTTCTGCTTGCCCTGTCCCGGAGGGGCCCAGCAGCCTGACATTAACTAAGGCCCCTGGAAATCTAAGAGGGGACTGCAAGCAGGAGGAGAACTGGCCTGCCCTCTCAGAGCTGGGGGGGCCACAGGAGCATGAGTGTCCCAAAAGATCAGATGAGCTGGGATACGGTGGCCTAAGGTCCTGTCCCCGGTGCCAACCAGAGCTGCACAGGAGCCTCAGTGGGAAATGCTGGAAATACCCTAGCACTCCTAGAGGCTGCAGGAAGAGTAAACAAGGAGCCTGAGGGCAGCGCCTCCCCTGGCCCAGGCAAACCGCAGGTGAGAAGCCCCCAAAGATAGATGCCAAGAAACCCATGGAAGAACTCCCAAGTCTCCAAAGAATTGCAAAAGAGCCTCCAGGAAAAAAGGTCAGTTTCAAACATCTCCCAGGTCCAGAGAACTCAAACTGGGCTTCCAGAACTTTCTCTCCCCTCTGCCCTCTGTCCTAATGCAGGACAGATTAGAGACAGTAGGTAGCTGGGAGGAGAGGTGGGGGTAGGGGGTGGAGAGGAGGTAATTTAGAAAGAAGCCAGCCCTGTGCTTGCCCCAGGAACCAGCAGCCCTCCTGGAGCAGGCCTTACCTGAGGGAGTAGCTTGGAGTTTCAAGGGAAGGTGAAGCTTGTGTTTTGCAAGTTAAAGGGGCCTCAGGGCTTTCTGTACCAAACCCTGCAGAGCCAACCAAAAAAGTCAGGTTTGTTGGCATTTCCATCCAAAATCATTGGAAGACCTTCCCCCACTGAGTACATTTTAAAGGGACCTTCCTCAAAGAACATTTTAAAGTCTCTATGTAGGTTCCTGTTCAAATTATCACTCACATTGTGTTGAAAACAAAAGTCACCCTCTCTACCACTTGTCCATGAACAATTGGAGATCTCTTACTCTTGAACAAAAAGATGTTTGTTACAGCGGGACAATGTTGGCTGAGATGGGTCCCAGCTTGTGATGGCTTCAGCAGACTCTGCCCAGCTCACTACGCACACGGCCTCGCCTTTCTGGTTTCACTGGACCTCGCTTCCCATCGCCCTCTCTCGGAAGCAAAACACAGTCTACTCACTTTTGAATGGAGAGGAGCTTGGCCATTTCTGATGCTACAAGCTTCTGACTGCCATACTCACAGGGTCAAGTTACTTTTCCTACCACGAGGGGATAAAACGTTCCTTCTCTAAAAGTCATTCTGGCGTGGTTTTCAGCCTGTACCAACTTGACGGCAACCAAAAGTGAGTTGTACGTTTATATAAAACAAACAAACAAACAAACAAACAAACACCACTATGCACTTTTCCTGGAAAGGAAAAATTACCTTTATAATTTAAAAAACTGCCAAAACCATGAAACTCATGTATATGGTGAGGCCAGGCTTGCCTGCAGTTTAGGGCTTCTGGTTCTTAGTGGTCATCAGGGAGTTACAAACTTCCTATTCATGCACCACTTCTGAATTACTGTTCATAGAGCCCTCTCTGTCCAGCTGTAGGATTGACAACAGCTAGTACTGCCAGATTAGCGATCAGGTTACCAACAAGGATTAGCTAACATGTCCAGCAGGACAAAGATCTGGGCCTCATAGAACTGGGAAGCTTTCTGTCATTTAAAACTATTCACCAGAAGGGCAGAAGGGTATTCTGCTAAGTAAGTCAGAGATGATTGACAGGATTATTTTTATAACTCGAATGATCTTAGCTTATGGAGAATTAGGTATTATTTGCAGTAGACAAGGTAGTTACCGCGGGGGGTGGGGGGAGGGAATGCCTCCTGAAACTGCTCCTGGCTCTGGTTGTACTGGCCCAGAATATTTCAAGTGTCCCCAGTGATTATTAGAACATTTCAAAATATTTTTCTCAGCAAAATCTTTTTTACCTCAGTTTTTAAGTACGCATGAAAAAGTTGTAACCGTACAGTAAGTTGCAGGATTTAACTTTTTAACAATCCATACTGGGTACATTCAGATCAGTGCCATGTCTCTAAGTGCTAGCCCCTCGGGAGACTGGAATGATTACACTAACATTGCTCAAAGCATCAGCTCAGAAACTGTCTTTCGAGTCAGCCCATGAACCAGACCAAAAGCCAAAGGCGAACAAGATTAAAATAGGTGCATTATTTCATTGTCTATCACACATCTGTTTTTAAAAATAATTGAACAGGGGGAAACAAACCCTACCAGACATTACAATATACTAAAAGGCCTCTATATTAAAAGAATGAGTAACTGATGCAAAAATAGACAAATAGGGACACCTGGATGGCTCAGTGGGCTGAGACCTCTGCCTTCGGCTCGGGTCATGATCCCGGGGTCCTGGGATCAAGCCCTGAGTTGGGCTCCTTCTGCCTTTCCCCCCACCCCCGCCTTGTGTCCTCTCTCTTTCTCTCTCTCTCTCTCACATAAATAAAATCTTGAAAGAAAGGAAATAAAATGTTACAGCAATGTCCGTGGTTATTTTTGCCTTCAAACAGCAGAGGCTTTAAGGGCCTACAAGCCTAAATACTTACTATATGGCACTTTAAGAAAAAGTTTGCTGACTCTTGGAATAGAGGGTCCTGATTCAAATGCATATAAAATTTAGTATCTAATAAAGTTGGCATTTCAAATTACAGAGGCAAAAATGGATTTTTTATTAAATGCTGCTGAGACAATTAATTAGCCACTGGGAGAGAGATTAAATTAGATCCATACCTCTCATCATACATGAGAATAAATTTCAAATGGATTAAGATTCTAAATAAAATAAAAATTAAACCCTCCATATATTACACAAAAATGTAACTTTTTACATTTATATTGTAAATACTCCAAGTAGGGAAAGGCTTTCAAAATATGATTCAAAATCTAGAGACAATGAAAGAAAGTACTGATAACTTTCAATATAAAAATGAAAAAATTTGCATGGCAAAGCCACCATCAACAAAAACAAGACAACTGAAAAGCTGAGAGAAATATTTGCAACATATGTCACAAAGGACCAATATATAATCCTCATATATAAGTAACTCTTAAAATTTGAGAGACAAATACCATAAATAGGATAGAAAATTGGGGAAAAGATATAAACAGATAATTTACAAAAAATTACAAAAATGGCACTCGCATATATAATAAGATTGAATTCAGAGTTGATCATACTTGGAGAAATGCAAATGATATATCACACTTCTCACATATATATTGGTAAAATATCGTTGAAGATGAGAAATTGTGACAGCATATTCTGTGGTAAGGCTCTGGTAAGTCTTGCACATTGCTGATGAGAATGCAGATCCTTTTGGAACAAAACATGACAATATCTAACAAAACTACATGAGCACTTATCTTTTGATCTCATAATCCTAAGAATTTACTCCAAGAGATACCTCCAACAATATCAAATACATACGTACAAGGTTGTATGTTGCAGCACCTTTGCAGTCAATTGTATTTG